>NC_142568.1:4928000-5095000 GCF_041283825.1 Pyrus communis
GGATGTCGTTTTGGGAGTCAGAGAAGGAGGATGTGAAGGGGGTATTTAGCATACCTCCGTTGTCACCGTTATCTCCTCACCCAGCGATGGGTTATCCACAAGTAATGGTCGTATAAGGAAATTTAACGTCGTATATGAAATTTATAGATTAGAAGAAGCTGAAGCTGTGGTTCTTTATTGCTTTTGAATTATTAAGAAAAAGAAACATATATACATAGAAATGGTACCGTACAAATTAATGGATGTGATTCATATGTACATATGTACGTAAGATTGATTTTCCGACAATTGAGAGAGCATTTGGTTGATTAACTCTTGATCTGGATTTGTTACTTTTGGGTACTTGATTTTATTGAAGGATTGAGATCCTCTTCGAATCTCATACTATGAAACATGTGAATTGAAAAGATTTTTCGTAAATAAACGAGTAGTGTTTCTGTTAGGTTTTCATTGAAGCAATATCAAACATAGCTACCGAATATGAGAAGTGTACGTACAATACACTAAATTTACGTATGTGTATTATTTGACTACTTTATTGTAAAAACACGACAATAAGTTTACCAATCATTTCAAAATTTAATATTTATTTATTCAAATACTTGATTTTATTTTATGTTTTCAATAACGTGTGTGTAACTTATGAAGTTTATGTCTTATTAAAAATATGTAAAAGTAAAATACATGTACTAAAGTCAAAAGTATATAATAGTTACGTATGTGTATAATACTTGTATGTTGTGTTTGATTTTATAAAACGTTTTCTTTAGTAAATCATTAGGAAGTGTACGGAAAAACACTGTCGCCAACGCTTTCTTCTCCACACAAACTTCTTTTTTTTATGAAGAAACTTGATATAAGTTCAATAATTTTAGCTAATAGAATGAATAGTTCAGTTTATTAAAATAAGTTTAATTTCTAAATTAATTATTTAATTATCAATAATTATCTTGATAAGATTTATTATAAAAATAAAATTTCTCCTTAATTATCTCTTTGATTATTTCTTTTTATTTTTTATTTTTGTTATTTCTTGTTCTTCCCCCAGCTTTAAACCCATTTACAGATTTTATTTATAATTTTTATAATCAACCTATATCACAGGTTAATTATAATTATCAACTTATATGACAGATTATGTTTTATTAATGTCTTGCTTGTAGGTATATTATGTTTTTTTCTATCTTTTAGTTAGGTTTCATATCTCGCTTATAGGTATAATATACATTCATATATTTGTTACTTGAGTTAGGGTAGAATGTTTTGCAGTTAGATTTATGTTAGTATATTAGTTTTTTTTTTTGTTATAACAAATTAATTAGATTTTTTGGACTTGGAAAATGCATAATAGTAGAAGATTTTAATTGATTTTTAATATTTTAAGAAAATATAAAATGAGTATAAAAGAAATAAAAATATGTAATTTGATAACTAGGCTCACTCCTAAAAATCATCTATGTTTTTGGACCTGGATCTAAGAGCCCCTTTTTTTTTATCTATTCAACACAAACGTCCTATTTCTAAGAAAAACTTTCTCTTGCCACCAACGTTTTTATCTCTTTCAACACAAACCCTAAACCCTAAATCCAAATCCGCTCTCTCCAATACTTTTATTTTAGTACTACGGTCTAGTGATATTCTTCTTTACTTGTAAGTGAGATGTCTTAAGTTCGATTATCGTCAAAGATGAATTTGAACCAAATTATTGTTAGCCCATTATGAGGCTAAGCTCATCTCCCTCTCCATTAGTATAAATAATATCATTTGTTTAGGAAAAAAAAACAATCTCTTTAAATACATAATTAATGTCAGAATTCTTAACATAATTACAATCATCATTTTTTAACGTATTATAATATGGGTACCTAAGCGACATGTTATATGCCACACTTAAAAAATATATTAATAAAAATATGTAGGTTGATATAATTTGAGTGCAAATATAACCAATATGGCGATATTCTAGGTAAAAAAAACTTCAAAAGTCTAACAAGTTAGACGTATATTAGTTTTATTCAATTGTGGAACTTACATTTAGTATGGTATAGCTGGAAGAAAGTGCAACAACTTTTTCTTCAATATATTTGTATTTTTGAGTAGGGCCGGCCCTGAGATTTCAGGGGCTCTGTGCAAAAGTGAATTGGAGGTCCTAAGAAGTGTTAAGAATTAAATTTATAAGCTTCTATAAATTCTAATAACACAAACAAATTTAACAAATCAACAAGTGAAAAGGTAGCGTACTGTTTTACCTTAACTATTTAGAGGGTTAGCATTCGAATTTTCACGTTATTGTGTGGAAGCTTATGCATTTAATAAAAATAAACTTAAAAAATGATGAAGACGAGGTTCAAACCCATCCCCTAGGCCAATATAAAGAAGCAATAATACCACTTGTGCTAAGGCTCAAGTTTGCAATATTCTACACATACTACAATATATACGTATATGCATGCAAAATTGAAAAATCAAGGGCCCTTCCGATTTGGGGGCCCTATACGATGGCACAACTTACACCCACTCAGCGCCGACTCTGTTTTTGAGGTACCTAATATTTTCTTTATGTTGATACTCTACCTTTGGTAGTATAAACTACACACAAACATATTTTCATGCATCTTGGATATAAGGTTTTCGCTTTCCAAAGCATCTCCAACAATTCCAAATGTCCAAAAGCTATCATCGCTAGTATGAGCATTTCCAACACTACTAGTTATTTTAACAAAAACTATAGAATTTTATTATTTATCAACTTAAGCTTTAATATTTTATTAATTAAGCATTTGCCGAAAAATTCCTAACCCACGAACAATTTCTATAGCCACCTTTTCTCTCTCTTTCTTTCATCTGAGATTAGTAAATAAGGACTTGTTTGCCACGCAGTATAAAGCAAAATTAATAAGGGTTAATATCAGTTTACTATTCTAAAGTTTTTTGGTTTTCAACATTTGGTAAATGAAGTTTTTTTCGTCCCAGTCTAGTACCTAATGTCATAATTCTGGGACACTTTCATCCATCTGTTAAGTTTTATGTTAGAACCTCCGTTAATTGATAACATGGCGCCCACGTGGACAATGAATGGGCGATACGTGTCAATATGGGCCCACATGGATATTAAAAAGTAAAAAGTATTAAGAAAAAAAAAATCTTTTTCTCTGCTAACCCAATCCGCCTCCTACTCACATGACCCAACCACCCCCTGCCTCATTTCTCCCTCCTTTTATCTCCTCTGTATCCACCCATCCGCTCCCTCCCTTCTTTCCTCTGCACCCACCCATCTGCATCCGAGCCTTGACGACGCCAAACCGTCGCTTATCCTCTGTGAAAGCAGCAGTTTTAGTTTGATTTGTTACTTCGTCGAAGAGGTTATCACTTGCTACAATGAGACCGATCTCCACTGCTCCTGGGTTCGGGTACGATTTCTATTCTCAATGCCATTTCGATTAGGAGTTCTTGATTTTTTGTAATTTCATTGATTATTTTTGCTAACTCGGTGGTTTTGATTTAGGTGGCGACAACAGTGAGGAGTCCGAAGGAAAGGAACACAAGGTTGGATGAGATAGGCTGGCGGATTTGGAATTTGATGTGGGTTTGGTGGAATTTAAGGGTTTTGATGTGGGATTGAGCTTCTTCAACTCAACGTTCTTGGTGGAATTGGAGGTGGATTTCAAAATCTTGGTTTGGTACTTTGAGGAAAAATAATATGCAAAATGAAATTTATCTATTTTCTATCTATGTGAGTGGTAATCTAGGTGGGTCTGGGCGAGTGCCTAGGCAGTCTAGGCGGGTGCCTCTGCAGGTTTAGACGCCATTTTTTAATTTTCAGATGCCTAGACATTAATCGGATGTTAGGTGGAGATTTTTAGAACAATGGGTGTAACATAACGCATAAGTTGACAACGATATGAATTAATTTGATCTTTTCTTGTTTTGAAATGTAGAATATTCATTGATAATGTATACGACAAGATTCTTACAAAGAGGATATATAGAGTATATTAGTGTGACCTCATTGCTGAAAGAAAAAGAGTAACACCGCACCAATAGATATTAACTACAGTATAAGAGCAGGTATCTCATGTATAAAGTCTCACTGCTACACGTGCTTCACATCACTTCGTTTGTGTTGTTCACGCATTAGGCTTGAAAATTCATCACACATGAGATGGTGTGTTGAGGATGAGTTACATTTATGGCACAATGAACCTTGCAAGTTTTTATAAGTAAGTTGAGTTACTCCTCATATTCTTTTAGATAGTATCTTTTAAAAGAAATCGTCAAACCAGTCTCTTGATCCAAATTAGAAGATTCTTTAAAGCATACCACTCTCGATCCAACGAGAAGCCACTCTCTCTAATCATGACTTGTAAAATTCTTGATGTTTTAAGTCCTTCCACTGTAATTGTTGGTCATTATGCAGATTCTCCAAAATTTATCCCAATAATTGTCTTCATAATGTAATGTAACTCACATCCTAATGAGAAGAAGGTGCGTTTAGCCGTCAGTTTACTATATACTAACGATTTCGATGTGATGCTTCAACGATAAAAATTAAGAGCTCATGTGGCATGTCAATACAAGTCAATAAATCTCATCATATATCATCATATTGCACTCCCAATTCAATGTATTGACCAAGCCTATAATTAGAGTGCTAAACACATCAATCTATACAGACCGCTACTCAATTGACTTAGAAATTGTCTCTCTGTTTTTTGTTTTGGAATTAATGTTGACTAAATGAATTAGTTTGAATAACTAATGGCGCAAAATAACATTAGGCTAATAGCTAGTTACAATTCAAACTATTCATAATTATCTTGGTGTGCGAGACCTTAATTGACTAGCATTTCTCAACGAATGACCTAAATAAATACATCATTACAGCAACCATATATACAATACTCGATAATCTCAATCAATAGCTGATAATTACTTTTTTTTGTGACCGGCTATAGGTATATTATAAAACGTTTTGCCGATTATGTTGCCAAGACTGTAGTCAGTAGTATATGTTGTACACTAAAACCCCTATACAGTGAAGCTTTAAAAAAACTCCACATAGTAATAATTTTCAATAAGTCCAAAAATATATGCAATGTGACTGTAAAATTTAAGATTAATAAAACAATTCTCTAAAGTTGTTTGGGATAATGATTCATTCTTGAGAGTTGATGCCACATTTTTGAGTTTACTCAACATAGAGATCTTATCATCTACACTAAAGGCGAGGGCTAGGCTTAGCCTCACACTAGGCTAATAATGATGTTATTCAAATTCTCATTTGACGGATATTGAACGTAAGATCTCTCACTTACAATCAAACCTAGAGACCTTATTGTTGAAGTCAATATTTCTAGCTTAAAGGACTTACAATCAAACCTAGGGACCTTCTTGTTGAAGTCAATATTTCTAGCTTAAAGGATGTATGGTTGCAGCTTCTTAGCATAAATTTTTTAACATTAAAGAGGGTACTACATACATACATGCATTAGCTATTTTTTTTCAATATCCACGTCTTAAAATGCTCCAATACTAATCTAGTTTGTTGAAAAAAAAAAAATTTTATAGTTATATGACTACAATTAATTTTCGCTTGACGTTTGACCTAGTAGGGCGAGTTGTACGCCTACAATTAATGCATGTTCTTGGTCTACTATCTTTGTCACGATGTCGTGCAAACCATCCAACAACTGGGACGTTTACTTTTATTTAAGATAATATTCTGACCATTCAAAACTTCAAACAATTAAGCTCGTGGGTATTAAGATAGACTTCAAACAAACAGGGTTGAATGTTGGCGGTGTCACGCTGACACTACTATTCGCCGTATGCTGGACTTTGACTGCAGAACAGAAGCTCAAAGCTTATGATATCGAATTATACAGAGCCGCATACGGTAACAAGACAGCGATGGTGATCACGTAGCATTTTTATTTGCTAACTCCAATCTTACTATATTTGGACTGCAACTTTTCAACCAGAGCAGGAGGGCGTGGAGATGAAGATGGACTGGTCGTGTTGAATAATAAGCGGTAGTAAGTACTCTTATTGGCAGCACCACTTGCACCAATTCAAACTTGCTGACCCCGTTTCATTTACAAATTATGTATATCGATGTCATTATCAGATATTCGTTGATATTTTTGTTGAGAGTGCAAATTACACGCTAGAAAATGAACAAAGATTGCAAGAGCTTATAAGAAGGAAAAATTAGTATACGGTCCCTAGTTACTAAAGTTCATTGACTGAAATATTAGTTTTCAGATTTTGATCCAAATCCCGAGCATTAATGTAATAATGAATTTAGTTACATAATTTTTAAAAATAAAAATTAATAATTGATTTAGGATTTTAATCCAAAACATTTCCAAAATAAATAAAAATTTAGAATAAGTTTGTACCCATTAGCTTTTTAAAAAATGTTTTCAAATTTTTAATCTTATATTTACCCATTTCATGTAATTTTTTCAAACTTTTAATCTTAAAATGTATCCATTCTTAAATATACCAAATTGTTATATGTAAAATGTACCCTTTTATATATATATATATATATATATATATATATATATAAAATCTATTCAATTTTTTTTTCTAATTCATTTTTAAACTTATATGGGTACATTCTTTTTCTTTGATTTGAGAATGTATTCATATCAAGTTTTATCGAAGAAATTTAGTAATGTTATTAAACATAATATCTATTATTATTTTTGTGTGGTTTTGAAGAATGTACCCATGTTTTGGTACAATAATTTTTTTGTTAATTTTGATGAATATACCCATGTTTACACACACACACACAATAAGTATAATTTATATTTTAATATTTTTACAAATTATGGATTTAAAATCTCATTAACATAAACAACTATAAATTTTAATTTTTAATTTAAAAAATATAGTAACATAAATAGAAATAAATTATCACATTAATTTTAGCGACTTAGATCAAAAATTGAAAACCAAAAAGATTTCAGTCAAAGAATATTGATAGATATGAACAGCATCTAAAGTCTCCCTTATAAGAATTTAGTTAACATTATAACAAGTTTACTTCCGAAAATTTTCTTTTTAACTGCCAAAGAAACAGTTATTTTTCTCATAACAAATCCCCTTTAATTAGTTTTCAATAGTGCTTAAAACCCTAACTTGCTGTCCCAACTTTTTTTTGTGGGTACAAACTTAACCCTCTACCACAGCCAACCCCAAGATCAAAATAAAAAGCCGAAAATAACATCCAGGGTAAATCGAGAAGTAAATCTTAGCCCCCGAGTATTGACCAAATTGTACAAGTGCATAGCTGTTAGAATATGGTAATCCTCTACCTCTAAACCCTAAACTGGAAAAAAGAAAAAGAAAAAGTAAAAACATCCAAATGGTAGAGGCGTTGAGTTCATGTGAATTATCCAGGAATAAATTACATTTTACTCTTTTAGATTTGAATTGATTTCAATTATTTATAACATCTTTAAAACATTTCAATTTCATACATTTACTTTCATTTTATTTCAATTTCATACATCCGTTATAAAATCAAATAAGTAAACCGTTAAGTGATGATGACGTGGTAAATATGGGATCTACATTTGTGCTGATGTGGCTGCCAAATTTGTGCCACGTAGCAAATTATTATTTTTTTTTTTCATTTCAAATATAATAATATTTATCTAAATAAAAAAAAAAAAAAAAAAAACATCAAGCCCAGAAGCCCATTCCCCCAGCGACCCACACCCTCTCCTCCACGCACGATAAGAAAAACCACCACCACCATCATGAGATTAATCATCATAACAAGTCTGCAGCTTCTTCGGACACGGCGCACGATAGCAAGAAGGGCGGGTCTTCGTCGGGGAGCGGAGGGGCGGCGGGGTCACCGATGGTGTGGCCGCCGAAGTTCGTGATTGCTATGACCAATAAGGAGAAAGGGGAGGACTTCATGGCGATTAAAGGGTCGAAATTGCCTCAAAAGCTACAGAAGCGTGCGAAGTTCATCCAACGCACCCTCAATGTAAGCTCTCTCTCTCACCCAGTTTTTAATTTAATCTCCACTTGTTAGACAAATAAGGAATATGGTTGGAGTCCTTGTGTAATTGTATATAATATTATTATTGGAAGAATAAGCCGTCCTACAGCCGTCAAGCCGTCCTACAGCCGTCCTACCTTGTCCTACCTACACACTAGCCGTCCTACAGCCGTCAAGCCGTCCTACAGCCGTCCTACCTTGTCCTACCTACACACTAGGACGGCTACCTTGTCCTACCTACACATTTGTATCATGTATATATATCCTTGTAATCTTGTAGAGAAACATAATGAAAAAATAAGCATTCTTTTCCATAAGCATTCTCTTCCATTTGCATTCTCTTCCATTTTTCCACATTCACGTATCAATAACAAATATATTTTTTAGCCTACATACCTTTTTCTACATGGTATACAGAGCAGGTTTATAACCCTAGCCCTAATTTTTTTTTCGGCAGCTTTCTCTGCCGTTCCCATGGCTGTTCGTGGCCCGTCCCGTCCCTCCTCTGCTCGTCCTCCCCTCCACTGCACCTACTGCAATTTTGATTATCATACCCAAGACACCTGCCATAAACTTCATGGCTATCCCGTTGGCCATCCCCTCCATGGCCAACCGTGGCGACCACCGCGCCGTGCCACTGCTTCCAGTTCTTCCCGCAGCCATGCACCTTCCAGTCCTCCCCGGCAGCCACGGTTTTCTGCTTCCCGGCCCCATAATTTCACCCAGGCCCATCATGTGCAAGGCACCCAGGCCCCCGCCTCCTCTTCTACTCCAGCGACCCACCAAGTGCACGGGGCCCAGCCCACTTTGCATGACTTGCAGCTTGCCATGCCTGACCTCTCTGCCGAGCAGCACTCCCGTGTTCTCGCTGCTCTACGTGACACCACCACCCCTCCTCAGGCCAATGCCGTGCTCACTACTGATTTTGCCCAAGGTTTGTTACCTGTCACCTCTCGTCATGGTCAATGGATTCTTGACAGTGGTGCTACGGATCATATTACTTCTTCCGCTTCATGTTTGGTTAATCGCTCTCCTTCACATTTGCCGCCTGTTTCTTTGCCTAGTGGTGCTTCCGCTCCCATTACTTTTACCGGCACTCTTCCTTTAAATTCATCAGTTACTTTGAAGGATGTTTTATGTGTCCCTAATTTCCGAGTGGACCTTTTATCGGTTGGTAAACTTACAGATGGATTATCGTGTTCCATAACCTTCTTTCCTTCTTGGTGTGTTTTGCAGGACTTGGTTTCGAAGGCGATGATTGGTGTGGGTAAGCGACGTGGCGATCTGTATTACCTTGTGGCCCTTACCTCTTCTCTCCCCACCCATCAACCTCTCTGCAACATCATTACCATCCCCTCCTCCCTCTGGCATAGGCGTCTTGGTCACCCCTCCTCCACTCGTTTGCAAGCTTTAGCATCTAGCTCTCTTAATTGCACTTTTGATTCTAGTCATATTTGTGATGTTTGTCTGTTGGCAAAACAAACTCGTCAACCTTTTCTTTTGAGTTCAATTTCATCCACTTTCCCTTTTGCTTTAATTCATTGTGATATTTGGGGACCGAATCGTCAATCTTCTTCTCTTTCTGGTGCTCATTATTTCTTAACCATTGTGGATGATTTTTCTCGCTTTACGTGGGTCTTCCTCATGAAACATAAATCCGACACTCAACAATTAATTAAGGATTTTTTTGCTTATGTCACTACCCAATTCCGCACTACCATCCAATGCATTCGTACTGACAATGGTGGTGAATTTTTATCTCTTCGTAGTTTTTTCTCTGATCATGGGGTGCTTTTACAAACTTCTTGTGTTTATACCCCCCAACAAAATGGCATTGTTGAAAGAAAACATCGTCATCTTCTTGAAACCGCTCGCGCCATTCGTTTTCAATCCCATCTTCCTATCAAGTTTTGGGGGGAATGTGTTCTTACCGCTACTTATCTCATCAATCGTCTCCCTACCCGTCTTCTCCATCATAAATCCCCATTTGAGGTTCTCTTTTCGAAAACCCCATCTTATGACCACTTCTGCGTCTTTGGTTGTCTGGCATATGCCACCTCTGTCACTCCCACCACCAAATTTTCCCCTCGGGCTCATCGTTGCATTTTTCTCGGTTATCCTCATGGACAAAAGGCCTATACCCTTTACGATCTCGACAATCACCGCATTTTCACTAGTCGAGACGTCATCTTTCACGAAACTACTTTCCCTTATGCCGTTTCTCACCCTCCTATCCCATCCTCTTCGCCTACCCTACCCATCCCACCCCCTCTGGACTTTACATATAACCCACCCCTTCCTGCCCCGACGCCTCACCCTCCTCCACCTTCCTCCCCTTCCACGCCTCCCACAGATTCCCTTGCTGCCCCATTACCCGTTCCTCCCCATGCCCCTGCCCTCTCGGCATCCCCTCCTTCCCCCCCCCCCCCCCCCCCCGCTACTTCCTTACCTTTCACCCTTTTACCCACGGACATCCCTACCCCCCCACTACCTACCAATCCTCCCCTTCCCCGCACCTCTTCCCGTGCCCATAAACCTCCATCCTATTTAAAAGACTACGTTTGCTCGCAGGTGATTCTGCCATCCCACCCATCTTCGACTTCGCAACCCGGTTCTACACAAGGTACGCGATATCCACTTTGTAATTTTCTCTCTTATCACCGTTACTCTCCCAGGCATTTTTCTTACATTAACTCTGTCAGTCGGACTGTGGAGCCTTCCTCCTTTGTCGAGGCTGCCACTGACCCCAATTGGCAACGTGCTATGACTGAGGAGCTTCAAGCTTTACATGCTAATGATACTTGGACTTTAACTTCCTTGCCCCCTGGCAAAATTCCCATTGGTTGTAAGTGGGTGTACAAACTCAAGCACAATTCCGATGGCTCTATTGACCGCTACAAAGCTCGTTTGGTTGCTAAAGGCTTCACTCAGGCTGAAGGTATTGATTATCATGACACTTTTTCTCCTACTGCTAAGATGATTACGGTGCGTTGTCTTCTTGCTCTTGCTGCTAGTCAGTCTTGGTCTCTTCATCAACTTGATGTTAATAATGCTTTCTTACATGGTGACTTACATGAAGAAATCTATATGTCTCCTCCTCCTGGTCTTCGGCGACAGGGGGAGAATCTTGTGTGTCGCCTTCACAAGTCACTTTATGGTCTTAAGCAGGCTTCTCGCCAATGGTTTGCCAAATTCACTAGTGCCATCATTTCTGCCGGTTTTCAACAATCCAAAGCTGACTATTCATTGTTCACTAAAAAGTCTGGTATTTCTTTCACAGCTTTGCTCATTTATGTGGATGATATTGTGATTACAGGCAATGATGCTAGTGCCATTAATTCTTTGAAGTCTTTTCTCCGTGATCATTTTCGGATAAAAGACCTTGGTGATTTAAAATATTTTTTGGGTATTGAGGTTTCTCGTTCCAAACAAGGGATTTATATTTCTCAACGCAAGTATGCATTAGAGATTCTCAAGGACTATGGTTTTTTGGGAGCACGACCCATTGCTTTTCCTATGGATGACACAAAATTATCTGATAAAGGAGAACTTCTCAAGGATCCTGAAAAGTATCGACGATTAGTAGGTCGGTTAATATATCTCACTATCACTCGGCCGGATATCACCTATTCTGTGCATGTTCTAAGCCGTTTTATGCACGAGCCAAGGATATCTCATATGGATGCTGCGCTTCGTATTGTTCGTTATTTGAAGGCTACTCCAGGTCGAGGTTTATTATTTCGTTCTGACAACCAGACCAAGTTAACTGCGTTTTGTGATTCTGATTGGGCAGGTTGCCCTATCACTCGCCGTTCGACTACTGGGTATTGTGTATTCTTGGACGGTTCTTTGATTTCTTGGCAGACAAAACGACAGAAAACCGTTTCGCTCTCTTCAGCAGAGGCGGAATATAGGGCCATGGCAGGTGCTTGTTGCGAGATAGTTTGGCTTCGTTTTTTGTTGAAGGATTTGAACATTCCTTTGGATGGTCCTTCCATTTTATTTTGTGATAATCAAGCAGCGTTACATATAGCTGCCAATCCTGTTTTTCATGAACGAACTCGTCACATTGAGATGGATTGTCACTTTATACGAGATAAGATTGTAGATGGCACAATAGAGACCAAGCATGTGGGTACGGCACAACAGTTGGCAGACTTGTTTACCAAACCTCTTGGGAAAGAAAAGTTTTCGGGTATGTTACGCAAGTTGGGAGTTCTTGACATCCACTCTCCAACTTGAGGGGGAGTGTTAGACAAATAAGGAATATGGTTGGAGTCCTTGTGTAATTGTATATAATATTATTATTGGAAGAATAAGCCGTCCTACAGCCGTCAAGCCGTCCTACAGCCGTCCTACCTTGTCCTACCTACACACTAGCCGTCCTACAGCCGTCAAGCCGTCCTACAGCCGTCCTACCTTGTCCTACCTACACACTAGGACGGCTACCTTGTCCTATCTACACATTTGTATCATGTATATATATCCTTGTAATCTTGTAGAGAAACATAATGAAAAAATAAGCATTCTCTTCCATTTGCATTCTCTTCCATTTTTCCACATTCACGTATCAATAACAAATATATTTTTTAGCCTACATACCTTTTTCTACACCACTTACCCCAGCCACCTATTTCCGGCGACCTCCTCCATCGGGGGATGGGTTTTCTGGGTTTGAATGTTTTTATTTTTTTTAGTTATTAAATATTATTATATTTGAAATGATAAAAAAAAAAAAAAACAATTGCCACATGGCACAAATTTAGCAGTCACATCAGTATAAATGTGGATCTCATATTTGTCATGTCATCACTTAACTATTTACTGAACAGATTTTCTAATGGATTTATGAAATTGAAATAAAATGAAAATAAATGTATAAAATTAAAATGTTTTAAAGATGTTGAAATCGACCACAAACATGAAGAGATAAAATGTAATTTATCTGATAATTAAATTCTTGTATAATGTAGTTTTTATATAATTAAAAGTAGGCAGATCGTGGTTTTTATATAATATAGTTTTGCTACACTAGCAATCAACAGAGAGATTTAATATAAATAAATTTGAATTTCCGATCCCAATCTTTCAGCAGCTGACTGGTAGATGAACCATCTTCTGCGGTAACTGATGATGTATATGAAGATATCGAGGCTTGATTTTTTGCGAATACTTTAAGTCCATTCGAGGTTTGTAGAGAAGATGAACATTGTCGTTCAAGTAAGTTAGAGACTCCGTAACCCAGACAAGTCAAATTCATTGCATTCCTTGCATCATATTGGTTTCTCGTCCTCAATGACATATATTGTTTGTTGCTTTGCACATGATTCAATAGAATTAATAATACAAGATTTAGAAAAACAATCTGTTCAACTGTATATTTAGTTAAATTTGTTGTGTGATTTCCGAATTTTAAGTATATTATATATGCTAATTTATACCGACTGATTAGGGTTAGAGCGACACAATACACATTCACATTCACATTCACAATCACATTCACATTCACATTAGCTAGAATGTGTGTGCATATAGATATAGGAGAGAATGATGAATCAACAATACGGAATATATATTATTATATATTTAGCTATTATGTTATGTAAGTTGACTAGGCCCGCCTCACAGGATAAGATTGCTTGTCAATTATTGAGAGTTCAATTTGTCAAAAGAACACGTGAAGTAAATAGACTCAATACAAAGAAGAAGAGTCTAGTAAGAAAATTCATAATAAAATACTGCTTTTCAGGGAGAACGACTACCTATTATTCATGTATTAATTATAAGTTCACATAATCAATATCTATTTGAATAGGAAAAATTATACATACAGTACACTTTTTGTCACATCCCAGACTCCAACCTCTCGGATATTGTCCGCTTTGGCATTCTGGGCCTGGACTATGTCGCAGCCACCCAGCTACCGCACGGTTTTGTTCTTGTGGACCGTAGTCCACAAAATGCCTCTCTGAAGTTAAAGCTCTGGGCATGGATATATAAGGCCCAAAGACCACGCCCTCACGGGCGATGTGGGATACTACACTTTTAATACTTAATTGTATATTGAGACAATATTTTTTAAATATTTTATGGAGAGATAAAAATCAATACATGTGAAATATGACATCATTGTCTATTTTTTAAGTTACAAAAATACCCTTTATTAAGATAGATGTTAATATTACAATCATTCAGATTCTAACCTACATTTTCTACCTAAACCCAAAAGCCAACATCCCACAAAATAATATAAACATTCATCAAACACCATGCCCACACATCCATACTCCTTTCCATCTGTACATAAACATTCATCATAGGCGATTGGGGTCAATGAGATTTGGGGATTTTTTTTTTTTTTTAATATTAATAATGGATATATGAAAAGGAAGGGTCGTTTTGATTATTTTTTTTTATATTTTTTTATATGAACAATGTTCAGATAATGCATTCCTGACTGTGCCTCAACATATAGTAATCAACATTTCAAAGTGTTGCTTTTTCTTTTCTTTTTTTCTTTGAAAAACACGACATATGATTTTCAAAAGCTTATATAAAGTCATCAATAAGACAGAACTTAGTTATTATGTGAATGCCAAGTTAAATTATTCCAAGATTGTGATTGCATTCAAGAGAGCAATGCTCAGACAAAATCAGAAGTAGATGAAATAACGGAATACAAAGGTACAAGAAGATAAATATGAGTCTATCATGCTTGAGCCTTCCTTTGTTTGGCTTGCTGCTGCAGCAGCTCCTCTGTAACCCTCTTCATCCCCAGTTTCCTTATGGGTCTTTCTTGCTTTTCGTCTTGATATAACATTAATCATTTGTGCCTTAATGAGCCAATCTGGACAATTCTTGGTATGATAATATGAATAATTTTGTTTAATCATTAATTTGTGAAATAGCTTAATGAGCCAATCTGGGCAATTCTTGGTGGCTACCTCTACTCACTTGTTTCTCTTTTCTTGGCCCATGTAGCTGATTGACATGTCGCAATTATGAAAGTTGTTAGTTGTTGGTTGTTAATTGTGATTTTTTTTTAATAAAATAATTTTACTATTGAAATTTGGCTTCAAAGTTCAGCCACCCTAGTTTTGAATCGTGGGTTCATGCTTGGGGCATAGTAGACTTGTAGTTACTTAGAATGATCATGCAATCTTTGATCATCCGGCCTATGACTGCACACTTAGTTTGTGAGGATAGTTGAAGTGGCAAAATTGGTCGATGACGGGTTGAACTGATTCTGCAAAAATGGTCGAGGACGGATTGAATTGATTTTGTAAAAACGGTCAAGGACGGGTTGAATTGATTTTGCAAAAACGATCGAGGACGGGTTGAATTGATTTTGCAAAAATGGTTGAGGATGGGTTGAACTGATTCTGCAAAAATGGTTGAGGACTGATTGAACTGATTCTGCAAAAATAGTCGAAGACAGGTTGAACTGATTCTGCAAAAATAGTTGAAGACGGGTTGAACTGATTTTGCAAAAATGGTTGAAGACGGGTTGAATTGATTCTGGAAAAATGGTCAAGGAATGATTAAACTGATTCTGCAAAAATGGTCGAAAACGGGTTGAACTGATTATGCAAAAATGATTGATGACTAGTTGAAATGATTCTGCAAAAGCGGTGGAAGAAGGGTTGAAGTGATTCTACAAAAATAGTCGATGATGAGTTGAGCTTATGACACGTATTAATTTTGTTAGAGTTGTGAGGGACAACCCTAAAGCCTTAGAGGTATAGCTGGTATTTTAAACATTGTTTCCATGTTTTTGGGTTGGGCTTTAGTTGCTTTTATGTTTTTATCTCTCATTGACATGTTTTAAAACTAGGGGAGTTTTTTGAAATATAGTGAAAGTTTTTGTCTCTATATATAAAGCTCCCATTTGAATAACACTTATTTTATAAAATAAAATAAAAAAATCTTTCGAATTAGAGATTGTTTAGTCATTTTAATATATAGAATAAATCAGCTATGTGGGCACCAAATAACATATTCATGATAAATAAATAACTTATTTATTTATACATTTAGATGTCTAAATAGTATCTCATTTAAATGATTTTTATAAGAATGATCGTCCATACTTATAAGCGGAGAAAATAATTTTATTAAAAAGGGGCAATATGGTAAAATACTAATTTTGAATTAAAAACATTTAAAATAAAACAATTCCTACATGGGGTAGTTACCCGTGTGGCAAGATGCTAGTTGTATTAAAACAAAAGTTACCTTAAAGATGAAAAAATTTAAGGTTCAATTATAAAACCAATTGGTAATGCGAAGAGTAACTCAACTACTTATAACAACATGCAATGTTCCTTATTTTCCCCAATGTCAAATTCATACTCCCAACACTTTTCTTTATCTATAGCAAATTTTCAAATCGAACACGTGAACGACACAAATTGGGTGATAGAGCTCGTGTGGCCATTGCGCTTCACACATCATACAGCCTGCTCTGACACCACGTTGAAAGTTGAGTTTCCTTTTGGGTTTCCGGGCATATTAGTGTGAAAAATTTACATCGGAAAATTAATAAATAACATACAATATGTTATCCCAATTAGTTGGTTGTTTGATAAAACAACAAATAAAGAAGTAGAAGAGATTAACTTACTTGAATCTCTAGCCACATGCATGCCGCATGATTGGATCATCCCTATGCTTTCAAACTTTCTCTTCATGATTGATCACATAAAGCTCCCCAAGTATTGAGCATCTAAGAGTATCCACACTTATAAATATCAATGGGTGATGGAGTGATTGGTTTAATGTGCTAGCAATATTTCTCATTTTGATCAATATAAATGGGCAGAACTAAGGCGTTTTTTGCTTAGGCTTTTTTTTTCCTCTCTTCTCTGAAGAACAAAACTGAATGATATTTGCATTAGGGGTATGAGAGAAACACTAGGGGTACATATAGAATCCTTGCCGCATCCCTTAGCTGCACCTCTTTAGAGCAACTCCAGCATGACAAAGGCCCCCTAGGGCAACTTCCTATTCAATCCCTTCCAATGAACAGTAACCGCCTTTTGCATCTCCATTCCTAAAAACTGAATAGCCATGGCAATAGGCAATAAAATATTAGTATTTTTTTATTTTATAAAATAATACAAAATAGTTTTATTTGTAATTTCGGATAAGACTTTTAATTGTTCTCGCGTGTCATTATCTGAAAAGAATTTTTATCCAATGCCGTCGTGCCACGTGTTGTTACTTTTCAGAATCGTTGAGGATATATTTCTGATAAGATTTTTAACCAATCTTATCACGCCACATGTCACAATCTGTTTACAATCTTTGAGGATAGATTTCGATCAGATTTTTAACGAATGATGGCATGCCACGTGGCATTAACTACAACCTAATCCTTTCTTTTTCCTCCTTCTAACCCACCATCCATCCTAAGAAATCACACACCAAACTCAAAATCTCTATCATTATTCATAGTTTTTGCTTCCTTCTTACAATGTTGTCTTTAAGGATATTGTGGGAAATCGATGAGCAGGAGAAATAATTCTTTAAGCAAAGGGAAGAAATGTTCAATCTCCAGGTGGGCGAAAATGAGATGGAAGAGGATGAGGATGAGGAACGTAGAAGGAGAGATGAAGAAGCAAGAAGCCAAAGAGCCTCACCTTCCCGTCGAATCATCTAAGCTGTGGCTCAGATCTCCAGGCCCAGTCATTTCGCAAACATTGATAGAAGCATGCAACGACGAGGTACAGATTTGTTGGATGATTATTTTGTCCATAACAGTGCATTCCCTGATACGTACTTTAGATGTCATTTTAGAATGGAACGACATTTGTTCAACAAAATCATGATTACTGTTTGAAACCATGATTCTTACTTTGTGCAAAAGAAGGATGTTTTTGGTGTTATGGGTCTCATTCTTGAGCAAAAAATTATTACTGCCTTGCGGATGCTTGGTTATGGAGCATCTGCAGACCAAGTGGATAAGATAGCGAGGATGGGGAAATCAACCATTTTTGAGTCCCTGCTGAGGTTTTGCTCTGCAATCGAATCTATCTACACCACATAGTACCTCCGGAGACCTATTGAGATGGACTTGTAAAGGCTTTTGAAGAAGGGCGAGATGCGAGGTTTTCATGGGATGATTGGAAGCATCGACTGTATGCATCGGACCTAGAAAAACTGTCCAAGTATCATTTTGGAAGTGGTGGCATCATTTGATACATGGATTTGACACACTTTTTTCAGTGTTTTGGGAGCTCAAAATGACCTCAATGTCCTTGCCCAATCCCCAGTGTTCATCGATGTCTTGCAAGGAAAAGCACCAAGAGTTACATATTAGGTCAACAGACATAAGTACCAAAGGCCATACTACCTAGCAGACGACATTTACTTAAGGTGGTCATTTTTTGTCAAAACAGTGCCACGTCCGTGAAGTGCAAAGGAAAAACACTTTGCAAGCTGTCAAGAGGGGTGTAGGAAAGATGTGGAGCGTTGTTTTAGTATTATCCAAGCTCGTTAGGCGATTGTCAGGCGTGCTGCCAAAACGTTTGATTCAGAGTTGCTTCGATCCATCATGATGACGTGCATCATTCTTCACAACATGATTGTGGAAGATGAGTACGATTATGATGCCGTTGATGAATATGAGCCATACATGATGAACAATTCCAGAACATAAATATATTGTACTCATGACGCCACCGAAGAACCCGTTCAACACGAGCCATTACGAAGGGATGGATGTTACAATGAAAGGCTCATTCAACGATATACTTCACTTCAAGACCCATATATGCACAATGCCCGACAAATTGACTTGATAGGGCACCAGTGGGAATTGAAACAAGCTCAAGAAACTTAAGTTCATTTAGAGTGTTTGTTTTTATTTGGTATGTTTATTTAATTTTATTTGGTGTATTTTTTAAGTTCATTTAGTGAGGGTTTTTTTTTTTGTGTTTGTTTGTAATTTTATTTGGTATGTTTATGTAATTTTATTTGGTGTGTTTATGTCCTTTGAATAAAGATTCTCTTAGTTTAAATAAATTACCAAATTAAATAAATATACTCTTAGTTTAAATAAAGTACTAAATTCAATAAATTGGAAACAACATAAAGTACTCTATTCAATAAATAAGAAATTACAACCCAAAGTGATTGGAAAATTATGGGCTCCGATTAAAAACAAATTCCCTAGTCCCTCGTGAATGGACAATCATCACCTAACCAAGTTGTGGTGCTAGGATCATCTCCTCTAGTGGTGCTAGGACCATCTCCTCTTGCTCTCGCTTCACTTGCATGCCTCATTCACACCACTTCCACTTTCTCCGAATTCCAAAAATATTTAGAATTCGGAGACATCGCCTCTACAGGCTTCTTCATAATGTCACGATCTTGTTGAGCCCTTCTTTCTTCTTTAAGCTCTTCCTTTTCTTGCCTAAGTAGCTCTCTTTCACTCTCATTAGCTTGAAATAATTTCTCAACAACTGCAGCTTTTGCCTTATCTCTAGCCTTATTAGCCTCAAATTTAGCCATTTCCCGCGCCAAAGTCAATTCACTTTGGCGAGCAAGTTCTTCCATATATTTTGCATAATCATTCTTGGAAGCACTCCATTTTCTCTTTGAAGCCTTCTTACCTTGAGGCCTAATTGGATAACGGGTCGACCCCAACCTTTGTTCAAGGGGCATTTCCGGCACTTCTTATGCGTCAGTTTCATGAACATGTGAGGCATGATCGGATGTAGATTGTAAATGGGTGCTGTTCATGACAACTTATGGACCGATAGGCACAACTCTAAATTTAGAACAATCTTTGACAATATTCCAACATTCCCACAAGGTGAATAATTTGTTTTTGTTTTTGGTTTTGGCATTATACCAAGATAGTGCTTGAAGTGTCTACACAATGCGGGAGAAGAAATAATTATAATCATAGTAGCTAATGTAAATTTGGGTATAGTACAAACAAATAAATAATATATTGTTACCTGATCCACTAAATTTTCCCCACTTTGAAGATTACTACTAGCTTGTGCCAAGGCATCTCTCCAAAGACTAAACGATTGGCTGAGTATTCTCCAACGACTGGACATCGATTCTTTTGTTCTTTTCCCACCAATTTTCTCAAGAAAAAGGATATGAATAAGACTCCACATTTCTCGCAACTGCATCTCATTACCCCTAATCGGATCATGATTAACTTCAACCCAGCAAGAACACAACGTAACATCTTCAATAAGCGTCCAATTCGTACCTGCATCATTAGTCATTTTGTTGGAAACCAATTG
Organism: Pyrus communis; assembly: GCF_041283825.1. NCBI lineage: Eukaryota > Viridiplantae > Streptophyta > Magnoliopsida > Rosales > Rosaceae > Pyrus > Pyrus communis. Next base: position 4,948,293 of record NC_142568.1, read on the forward strand.
GATTGAAATTTTGGGAGAAAGATTGGAATGTGGTAGAAAGTATTTAAGAAAATATGAAATTGTGGTGTAAGGTAGCAGATAATGAGAAGGTATTTATAGAAAAGTAAAATCATTTTTCTTTTTAATTTTTTAAACTTTTTTTCGGATTTTTTAATTAATTTTTCATTAACTTAATTAATTTATGCCGTTGGATTAAAAAAAAATTAAAATCCAACCCGCCAGATTGTGCCACATGGCACAACGGTAACATATCTAAAATTTTTAATGTGAATTCTTTTTTTTTTTTTTAATTTTTAAAGGCAAATAACGTGGATCGTTGATCTCAAATCCAACGGTTGATATTGCGGAAGGTTTGAAATTTTTTTTATCGTTGGAAATCTAATGGTCTAGAAAAAGTAACCGTTGAAATCCAACGAATGAGAACGTGCCACGTGGCCCACCAACGGTAACATTTCAACCGTCTGCACCACGGGCCCTACAGACTAAAAAGTTGTCGGTGACGCGCCCTCACCCGCACGTGTGCGAAATGTGCCTGACGTAAATTTTTTTTATAACGCCATTTAGCCTCAGGCTGTCAGGCCATCGATTCGAGCAGGGCCTCTCACTCAGGCCCCCCCTCAGCCTACACTCCTGCATGGGCTGGTGCATCGAGCTATTGGTCTCGGTGGAGTTGCTCTTAGGGTTTGGCGGTTTGAGTTTTATCCCACATGCCAAGCCCACTCCCTTACTTCGGATATGTGACTTGGACCTCTTTTAATTAAATAAAGATTAATGACTATTTAATTAAAACCATGTCCAATAGGCCCAAATAATTAATCCAATATAGTTAATATTTAATTATATCTTATCTAATCCATATAAAGTTTACTAGAACTTATCATATTCATATGTGTGTGACATTTTAGGTTCTAACTAAGCCAGCAATGAAATTAAATTAATGAATTAATTTAATTCTACAAATCATGAGTAACACCTACAACATGTCATGACTAACCGGATTAGTAGAATATACGTGAACTAATCATGATACCATTTAGAACCTTGATTGTAGTTACAATGCAATTCGGTCCTTCTATCATTCATATCCAATCAAGATTTATGTGATATGAATTTATGTCAAATCACATGCTGCAATCTATGATTGCTAAGATGTATCTCATGTTGAAGCAGTTCTTACAAACATAGCTTGATCAATGGTTACTCTGCCCAGAGATTTCCGAGATGGATCTTATTGCACACTTATGCATCTTCATACTCATACATATGAACCCGAATATCAATTAACCGACCCTGCTATCGCATTGAGGGCTTTAAGGTGAAATCAAAAGTTCACATCTACAGATACAAGATATCTACGATGGGTGAAGTCTAAGAAGTATTTGCATACTACAACCAGAAACTTAGTAACGTTTGACATGTGGTAAGCATGCATATGTTTAATCTTCTCTTGGACAGTCAACATTCAATGAACTTGTTCAACATATACAAGCACATGTATATCAACCGCATGTCCAACATGCGAACAACAATACCTTGCTAACCTTAATGAATATACACTGGTCTTTCTGGATAGTCAACGCCAGTTGACTTTCTAAAAGACTAGGAACTTAGTTTAAAGAATAAGTGACTATGAAAACTCATTTAAGACATTGCTTCCATACCTTAAGTCATATGAGCTCAGTCATAATACATTATCTCCATAACATAAAGCCAAAGTAATGGATGAATAATATTTGCCTTTTATTAATGAATTAATATGAAGTTATTACATACTATCCAATATTACATAAATTGGCTTTTAGATCATAACTCCAACATTTTCACCATAAAACCAATTATTAAGAGGGAGAATAAGCTAGTTATAAAAACATACAAGGTCCCTTCATCCCCATATGATATTTATACTTTTAACAAATGTACCGTTGAATTTCTAAATAACACGAGCTTCAATTTTGTTGTGTTGGACCAGGTTTTAATTGTTTGACTTTTAAGAACCTGTCTATGATCAAATAACCAGTTCATTTTAATATTATATATTTGGCTATTATGTTGTATAATTTGACTAGGCCAGCCTCAGAATGATTGCCTGTCAACTATTGAGAGTTCAATTTGTCTAAAGACCACGTGAAGTACATAGACTCAATACAAGATGAAGACTCTAATAGACTCAATACAAGATGAAGACTTTAATAAGAAGATACATAAAAGAAAATATTGCTTTTCACGGAGAGAGACAACAAAGAAAGAAAGGAAGAAACAACTATTATTCATGTATTAATTAGGAATACACGTAACTAATATCCACTTCAATAATATTTTCAACTCCGTCCGTGTAAATTTATTTTACGCTATATGTGGATGCAAATTTTCGCCTTCTTCTTTTTGGACTAAAATGCACATGCAAAACAATTAACTCCTAAGTCAAGGCCAAGAACCTCACGCGCCCACGATGAATAGGGGGCTTTGGCCGAAGAACCTCTGATGCCAAAGTTAGAATTTAAGGGAAAAGTGTTTAGAGAAATTTGAAGAATTTTAGAAGAGAATTGGACTTAGGTTTTTGGGGAAAATGAGGGCTATTTATAGGGGTGTGGCCAGCCTCTATTTGGAGAAAAGGGGTCCGGCCACTTATGGTGGTTTTTGGCTCTAATTGCAAGATATTATGTCAAAATAATATATTGCAACCAATTAGGAAATTAATTAGAAAATTAATCAATTAATTTTGGTAATTAATCCTAATTTGAAAAGAATAAATAGGGGTTACCTTGTGGGGAGGATTGATGAAATATGTTTTGAATAAATACTATTTTGATCATCTTTGACCTTGATTGAGCCGTTATTGTCTACTTCTTACGTGTGGGAGTTCCGGTGTGCCTCGAGGGTAATTTTATCTTTTTTACCCAAAAATTCACGTGTCGCCTCCATATTTTTTTCGATTATTTTTGGCTCCACACTATCGATCCCATGTCCCAATAAAAGAAGAGGGGGAATGCGATAGGTAATCGACAACCAACACTTTATTCTTCACGTCGAATCTCCATGATATGAATCCTAAACGAAATTGAGCTAAAGTTAGGCTGTCACTTGGAAGTGGCGTGCTGTGTGGCCCAGGCACAATGATAAGTGAGTAAAGGTCGTTATATCTTCATCGGTGCTCAGATACAGTGTTAAACGAGTAAGGCGATTGTAGAAACTTCTTTTTGAACGACTCCACTCAAAGCTGTTTGTAAGCATATGCTGAAATCAACTTCACCCAAGACACGTAAAAGAATTATTTTGATCTTACTGGACGAATGAGGTCAAAGAAGTTAGGACATGAAGGTTGGGTTCAAAAGAGTAGAATGCATTTAGGAAGATGAAATATAGGAACCTTAATCGGAAAATCTGTGGAAGTAGTATAAGTTATGGTGAGGAGAATGATAAATATTATGTGCCTCCAAGAAACTAAGTGGGTTGGTCTTAAGGTGAAGGATCTCAAAAACTCAGGTTTTAAGCTTTGAAATTCGGGCAAACAGATTGAGAAACGGTGTTGGCATCATCGTGGATAAGCTCTAGCAAAAGATGTTGTAGATGTTAAGAGCGATAGAACTATAACAATCAAGACTATGATAAGACAAGAATTCGTCAATGTGAATATGTGTATGCACCTCAAGTAGGGTTGGATAGTTATCTGGATGAGAGATTTTGGGAAATTCTTGGAGAATTGGTTCAAGGAATCTCTCAGACGGAGAAGCTATTCACATGAGGAGATTTAAATAGGCATGTGGGCAAGGAGACATGCAACTATAGAGCTTTCCATAGTGGCCATGGTTTTGGGGAGAGAAAGAAGGAAGGCGAAGCCATTTTTGACCTTGCTATGGCATACGATATCTTCCTAGCTAATACATTCTTTAAGAAGAGAGAAAAACATGTGATCACTTACACAAGTGGGTCATAAAAAACACAAATAGATTTCTTTTTAATAAGGAAGGGGACCGTATAAATTTTAAGGATTGCAAAGTTATACCAGGGGAGAACTTGCCTAACTAACATCCATTGTTGGTGATGGATTACACATCAAAAGAGACAAAAGGAAGAACAAGATCTTGAAGTATGCAAGAACTAGATGGTGGAATCTAAAAGGAGAAAAACAAGTCACTTTCAAAGAAAAAGTACTTGCTCAAAGTAGTTGGGATGTAGGGGGACCGCTAGCCAAATGTTGGGTTCCATGGCTAGTTGTATCTGAAAAGTTGCAAAAAGGGTAGTAAGAGAGTCTAAGGGTTTTGTTCCACATCAAAATGAAGTTTGGTGGTGGAAGGAGGAGGTACAAAAAAAGATTAAGGCTAAGAAGGAATGTTGTAAACCTTATAGAAGGATATAACTGATGAAAACTGTGAGGTATAAGATAGAGAATAGGGAAGCAAAGAACGCTGTGAGAGAAGCAAAGCCATGGGTTTTAGACGATATATATAAGCAATTAGATACCAAAGAAGAAGAGTTGGATATCTAAAACTGGCTAGAGCAAGGGAAAAGAGGACAAAAGACTTAAACCAACTTGGAAGATTGTAGAAATTATTCGTTCTACCGTCAAATCAAGAAAGAGGAAGTTGTTGTAGTTTTGAAAAAAAAATGAAACAACGAAAAAGCAGTGGGTCCCAATGATATGCCGATTGAAGTGTGGAAGGTCTTGGGAGAGACCGGTATAACACGGCTCACAAAACTTATCATAAGATTTTGAAAACAAAGAAGATGCCCATTGGGTGGCGAGAAAGCACTTTGGTGCCTATCTACAAGAATAAGGGTGACATACAAAGTTGCATGAACTATAGGGGTATCAAGTTAATGAGGCATGCAATGAAGCTCTAGAAGAGGGTAATTGAGCATAAACTGAGACAGGAGCACTAGTCTCAAGATATCAATTCGGGCTTATGCCAGGGTGCTTGACAATGGAAGAAATCTATCTCTTAGGAAGATCAATGGAACGATATGGAGATATGAAAAAGGATTTGAACATGGTCTTCATAAATTTCAAAAAAGCCTATGATAGGTCCCAAGAGAAATTCGTTGGAGGATTGTAAAGAAAAATGGAGTACGAGTAGCATATATTCGAATAATAAAGGATATGTATGATGGAGCAAGGATTGTAGTAAAAACTCATGAATGACAAATTGAAAGCATTCCTATAACTATAAGGTTACTTACACCAAGGCCAACTTTAGGTCTTTACCTTTTTGTATTGGTAATGAACGAGTTAACAAAACATATTCAAGATGATATCCTTTGGTGTGCTTTTCACAGATGATATAATGTTGATAGAAGAAACGCATGAGAGAGTAAACGCAAAGCTTAACCTTTGGAGAGAATTATTGAAATCTAAAGGTCTTCGGCTAAGTAGGTCAAAGACAGAGTATATGGAGTTAAAGTTCGACGCATATGTAGGATCAAATGAGATAGGGGTGAGGAATGGAGATCATGAAATACCAAAAAGTGAAAGCTTTTGTTATCTTAGATCTATCCTGCAAAATAATGAAGAATTAGATCAAGACCTCAACCATAGAATACAAGTTGGATGAATGAAGTGGAAGAATGCATTGCGTGCATCAAGTGTGTTGTGTGATCGTCTATGCCATTAAAGCTTAAGGAAAATTTTTACAGGACAACAATAAGGCCAGCGATGCTTTATGGCACGAGTATTGGTGATGAGAATGCTTCGTTAGATTTGTGTCACATGAGAAATGATATAATTAAGAAGTAGATATTTGAGGCAAAGTAAAAGTGACCACAATTGAAAATAAGATGAGAGAAAATCAATTAAGATGGTTTGGACACATGAACTAAAGACCCACAGATGCTCCAGTTAGAAGACGTCACTATAAGAAGAAGACCGAAGGCAAAATGGGTAAAGGAAGACATAGGAATTCTTTGAAAGAGACTATAAGAAAAGATATGGAGTACTTGGCACAAAGCCAAGCGCAGTGATGTCGTATAATTCATACAGCCGACCTCACTTAGTGGGATATGACTTGGTTGTTGTATTTGAATAATATTTTATAGAAAAGATCGTTCAAACTAGAGATTGTTTAGTCCTTCAAATGATTGAATAAATAGGTGGTGTGGGCACCAAGTAACATATTCATAATAAACAAGTAACATAATTATTTAATACATTTAGATGCCCATACAGTCTCTTATTTAAATGATTTTTTAAGAATGATCTTCTGTACTTACAAGTTTCGGGGAAAATAATTTCATTAAGAAAGGGAAAAATGGTAAAATACTAATTTTGAATTAAAAACATTTAAAATAAAAAAAACTCCAACTTGAGGTAGTTACGTGTGTGGGTAGATGCTAGTTTTATTAAAACAAAAATTGTACCTTAAAGGTGAAAAAGATGATATTCAATCATAAAATCAATTGATAATATGAAGAGTAACTCAACTACTTATAACGACATGGAATGTTACTTATTTCCCTGCTGTGAGATTCATACTCCTAACACTCCCCTTTAACTATGGTGAACTTTCAAGTCTAACATGTGAACAACACAAATTGGGTGATGTAGAGCGTGTGTGGTCATTGGGCTTCACATGTTGGACAACTTGCTTTGATACCAAGTTGGAAGTAGAGTTTCCAAACATATTACTAGGATAAATTTAATTTGAATAAGTAAATACGTAGTGGACAATTAATAAATATTATACAACGTGTTATCTTAATTATATATCTAGTTTGATGTATTTGTTAAAGCAACAAATAAAGAAGAAGAATAGATTAATTTGAATCTCTAGTCACGTGCATGTTGCATGATTGGTATCAGGAAATGAGCATCTTTATGGTGAAAGTTGTTCGGCCGTGTAAATGTCGAATCCTGAATGATACTTTTGAGTAACCAATCATAGAAAACTGCACTTCGTCGGGAAAGCTGGTTAACCTCTTTTAGCGAAAGAATCAAAGACACTTCGCCGACTGAGACTTGAGATGGATTACCAGTCGAAAGAGGAGTAAGTATTGTTTACTAAAATGAAAAAACTCCTACACCGAGCTAATTCTATGAATCCAATGATGTTTAGCCAAACTAAATTCGTGCCAGTTTGTCAACCCAGTGATGTCTAAGAAAACTTAATTCGTGTTAAGGGGTTAGCTGAGCAAATAATGTTTTCCATAAGGGTGTGAAAGGGTTTCACCTAGAGTGTTTGTTTGTGTACTGAGTTGAAGCTCTCTTCAACGTTGTGATACCTTTTGTATTTATAGAGGTGAATTTCATGATGGTCAAGTCTGCCAAAGTAAAGTTCTAATAAGTCTATGATCCCTCGACATGAGCTTGGATATCCTTGATATTATCTTATCAAACCCCACTTCTACGGAAACATTATCTTTGTCAAATTTCGGTCTCTTTGACTTGAACTAGGATTTTGAACCTAGTCCCCTTTTGCGTTCAACCCATTTCTTATCTGATCTGCCACAAATTTTGATCCTTAGAATAATTCGAATCTTATCAAAACCCCATATGATTCTTAACAATCCTAATTCCTCCAGAGATTGTTGAATAAGCGAATGCTTTATAACCACCTCCACTGACTTGCATTTATTGCCTCGATTTATACTTGTACGCCATTAACTTGATTGAAAAAAAATCCCATCTAATCTACTATACATTGAGTTCCTATGGAGGCTTCCGATATTCGACCGTTTACTCTCCCACACACCATGTTCTTCTAGATAGCTCGGCCGTCGAAACACCATGCCTTGATGGGCTTGCTCAAAACCCAAATCGTCAGTCATCATGTTAGGTTGAGCAATACTAAAAACCCAAACCTTTAATGTAGGTAGGCAAATACAAAGGCTTCAAATGTCGAAGATGTGGCCAAAGTGCGAAGAAAAGCCTCAGACATAACGGCTTTTAGCTTTTTTTCTCGATTAACCATCTCAACGAAATCCACATGTTCCATGTTTTTCATCACCATCCAAAAAATTTGGCTGATTGGCCACCAATTGGAACTAAAGGGAAACAACATGTACAATACGAATCTCCATGATTTCCAAAACTAAAGGCTCCATGGTGCCATTTTAATCTTTCTCGGCCGAGTTTTCTTCATTACTGGATTCAACGTCCTTGTTAATATTTGGGTCTTTGGACTTCTTATTAGGGATAGGAACGGTCATGTCATCTTGATTGAGAGGAAGTATAGATTCAATACGTGTATTACCGTTGGTCGAATCTAGCATGGCCTGTTTGTCTTACTCACTAATTGTTGGCTCGGTGATCTTCAACTGAGCCTTCTTGAAAGATTGTCATTGGAAAACATTCATTGTGTCACGAGTTTCTAAGTATAAGTCACTATTGACCCTAAAAACTACCAAGCCTACGTGGCGCACAAGCTGAGTAATTAATAAGGTAACTACGTCATTCGTTTGTATGCGGGGCGTGCCAACTCGTTAATCGAGTTCGGCCGGGGAGTAAAATATGTTGATGTGGCGTTGGGCGCATTGCTGACTTCTTGATCTTGCGACTGTAGCCGAGGAAGGAACACGTCTCAGTCTTCGGGTTCTAGAGCCTGAAGACAAGGTTGCTAGTCTTGCGAAGTTCACGAATTGTTGGCACCGGGTTTGGTCACGGTGATTATATTCGTAAGAGTATAAGCACGCCGAACTGGCACCAAACTATACGGGCACAAATACTCAAAAGAGATGTATATCTTGATGGTAAATATGGTTTCGCCATCAGAATGCCGAACTCTAAAACTTACTTGCGAATATCCAATCATAAACAACTTAGCGTTTAATGTGCCGAGCCCAGTAACTTGTAACACTTCACTTCGCTGAAAAGGCTAATGAGATGACCTCTCTACCAACAAAGACTCGAAAATCCTTGTCGTCCGAGACTTGGATAGATAACCAGTCGGCCTCGATGCAGTGTTGTTTATCCAAACTGAAAGTGCTCCGCGGTGGGTTAATTATACGACAACAGTGTTGTTTATCCAAATTGAAGATGTCATTGGTTGCCTTCACAGTGCTGTTTATCCAAACTGAAGATGTGTTGGCGGAAAAAGAAAATAAAAATCTCAAGGTTGTTGAGAGGTTTCGCGTAGAGCGAGAGTTTGTGCAGGGCAGTTTGTGTATTGAATTGGAGAGGGCTCTGAATGGTGCGCTCCCGCTTCTATTTATAGTAGTGAACTTGCTTTTGGCCGAGTTAGAACCACCCCCAGACTTGGACTCCTTATCTTTATCTAACTAGGACTTGGCTAATCCTAATTCAATTGGGACTTTGAACCTACCTTCATAATGAACCAGATTCATTCTTTGACTCCTAGTGCCTTCAACATTAACACTTCTGGTAATATACAGATTCAACCATTGTATTTATCCAAATCACTCATTCCTGCAATAGGACTCGGCCGACCTGATTGGCAGCTTATGACATTCTGGCCGGCCCATAGTATTTTTGGCAGAGCATTAGACCAAACACAAACCTAAGCTCAGCCCAATAATATTATTTTGGGCCCAAAGATTACCCCCTCACTTCTGAGGTCTTTAGCCTAGAACTCGTTAGTCGAGTTTTGACCTTGAAGAAATGAAATCAAACCCTTAAGGTAACTTCAAAATAATGAAAAGTCTCGAATATCCCATCCACTAGGCATATTTATGAAGCACAAATGCACGATCTTAATTTTGTCACAAGGCATCTCATTGGCATGTTTGCCCTCACTTGACACTGAAACGCCTTCTCAAAACTGAACTCCCTACTGCACACCATCATTATAAACTTGATCCACGAATTTTCGATCTTTTTGAGACGTGTAGACACTCAAACGTCTTTTCACCATTAAGCTCGCCGTCACACGCCATTGTGCAGTCTCGATCTGCGAGTTACTCGGTCCCTTCATCTGGATTCTTTTTTTTAATATTCATCATGATTACTAATCCCCCGATCAATCTTATCTCTTATTTTAAACATTAAACCGTTGGATCTTCCCCCAAAACGCCTATAAATACTCACCTCTCTTCATTCAACCTTTTACGCTTTCAGAACCCTTAAATCCTTTTGCCATTTTCTCTCAAATCTCTTCACCATTTTCTCTCGAAAACCAGAAAACCTTCATCTCCAATGGCTGCTAATACTTTCATCAACAAGTTGATCGAGGAGTGTAACAAATGTCAAAATATCATCGTCCGAAACATGAACAAAACCATCCGGTTCGAAGATGAGCCAAACATCTCCCACTAGACCCTAGGCCCATTGTTCAAGGACAATGTTCCAGAAGCAATCATCGAAATGCTTAAGAAGCACTACCTAAAACCCTTATTCCAAGGGTACGGCTGGTCGAAATAGGAATCGGCCAGACCCTAGAACGTTTGGCCCTTAACCACCACAGCCTAGGTTGTTTGGGTTATCCGGATGGAGCTATATTTCGGTGGTGAGCGGAAGGCTCTTTACATCTTTGATGCCATCAAACTCTCGACCATCGAGATGAACTTGGATTGAGAGCTTGTGATGGTCGCGTTAAGCTTTTGGTGCTCGGCCAGCAACACAATGGTTCTCCTCCTCGGCCACCTTGGCCCAACGGTTCTAGACATGATTGCTATACTTGGCACCTCTCCAACCGGCCTCTCGGTCGACGCTTCTCTTGCCGGGTACAAATTCGACTCGGACCTAAAAACACTCTTTGAGGAACACGTCGTCGAAGTTCTGACGAAGGGAGATCAAAGGCCGCCAAAAGAAGAAGTAAAGAAATTGTACAAAAACTTTTTCAATTACAACACCTTGATCACCCACTTTGTTGGCTTCGAAAGGGCAAACCTCAAGAAAGGAGAACATGAGGCTTTCTTATTCTATTGGTGCAACAAATATCTTTTTTGTGCCAAGTCAAATAACTGCTTGGCCGAGAACATATCGGTTGTTGATGCCCTGGCTAGCGATCACATCTTGGCTCTCAGCCCAGCTGTCCTTACCAACCTTACTTGATGTTTGGCTGAAGCAACCTTAGGGAAAATCAACCCTCATCAAAACGGCCCACTCTTGGTCTTCCAGCTCTGGTTGCAACCCTTCTTCCATTATTCTTCCACAGTCGGCATGGGAAACGACCGATGATGCCGATCTTCGGGAGTCCTGGGGGTCATTCATCATGACTCGCGACCTACCTTATGGCTGGGAAGCTTGGCAAGATAGTTGAGAGGTCTACCACCCAAATTTTTTGGCTTACCAACTAGGCTGTCTCCAAGGGTGCCCCTTCCCATTCCTTTCATCTTCCTCCCTCTTAAGCCGAGAACACTTTTTTGGTTCTTCAGAAAAGGAATGCAAAACAGCCAAGAAGGAGTTCGCCAATCGGCATACCAAATTCCGCCTTCGGCTAAGAAACCTAAAATCTCGGTGTGCTGACACTTTCGCCGAGTGGTGGGAAGCTTACACCAAGGATTTCTTTCACACGCCGGTCGAAGAGATCTTGAAAAAACTGTTTGACGGTTACCCAAAGAAGGTCCATGCTCCAAAATCCAAAGAAACGGCCCAAGGTATATACCTTTTACTTTCTTTGTTTATTTATTTTCCTTCGAGCTTTAACTTAAGCTGGGTTTAATGTTTCCAGGTAGCCATACCGTTAAGGGGGCTGAGGTAGTGGTGATGGCTGCAGCTAAGAAGAAACTTGCCCTTTCTCCAAAAAGGGTGGCAGCTGTTGTGCCTACTCTGCCTAGTAAACATCTCTGCCCAGAAACCAAAACGGCAGGAGACGCTTCCCGGCCCAAAAAACGCGTCAAGAAATTGACTAAGAATGGGGAATGGGAGATTCACGTTATCTCTAGGAAAACTACAAGGGCAACTGCTCTTAGCGTTTCTCTCCCTCCTCTTATCGTTGAGGCTTCGGTCGCGATACAGTTAGACCCAACAATTGAGTCGGCCATTAATCCAGTTGTCGAGCGGCTTGTGACTTCAGTATCGGTAGCTACTCTCGTCGAAGCCAGCCCGATGGCTGCCATCCTGGAGGAAACGACTCCTTCGACTGAGAAAAACTCCCTCCCTGATCCAAAGAAAATTACGGCGGTCATCCTCGAAAAAAAGGTATAAAATTTATAATGTTCTTCTATTTGAAACTCCTTATCTAATGATTGACCTTTTTGTTTTTTTTCTTTTTATCTAAGATGATGATAGTGAAAGTCCCCAGCTGGTGAAGAGGCCTCGGTCGGTCGAGAAAACCCCTCTTAATTTCCAACTAGTGGTCGAAGCAGCTAGTAGAGTTGAGCTTCCCTCGGTCGAAGCCAGTCCCGATCCTGCAGGGGTACCATTGGTTAAACCGGAAGCAGCAGCAGAGATTCCAGTTCTTCCTCAGGATCAAAATCTCGACATTTGTCCTTAAGAAGTTACTTTGGCTTTTGTAAGGCTTGATCACCTTCTCTCATTAATTTTACTATAACAAGTCTAAACCGAGAAAAATATTAAATGTCAGGTGCCGGATTGTTCATTTGATCAAAAATTCTACGTGCCGAAGGGTTTTATCTTTATTTTTTGGCCGTTTCAGTCGCCATCAAATGTGGATAGCCTCCATCGACCGCGTGAATTAAGAGGCTCCCTTAAACACTGAGCTCGGCCAGTAAGTTCTTTAGGTTCGAGCAATGAACTGGCAGACACTGCCGAAGTGTCCTCTCGGCAGGTCTTATAGTAAACTTTCCTTTTTTTCCCATTCCTCTAACTTGATTTTCCTAAACATACATATATCTTTAATGCAGCCTTTATGGGAAGTTGAACTTGATGCTCTCCTTGCCAGCTCTTCAGGGATGGCTGGTCTCTCCGTCGCTACTCTAGGTTCGGCCGAGATCAATGCCATTGCCAAGCTACAAGAGCTTTTATCCTTCTCGGCCTCTCAAATCCTTGAACACAAAGCCCTCGATTTTGTAGGAGAATGTTTGAACGACCTAGCAGCTAATAGCTGTTTGAGCAATGAAGCTGTCACCTGAGTGTCTTCTATCCTAGAACGAACCCGAGAATATTTTGGTATCTTCGAGAGAGCTCTTCGGGCCGAAGACGATTTAAAGGCTACAACGGTCATTCAAGAAACTCTTCATCCAAAGGTTGAGGTACTAAAGGTGAAGAAAGAACAACTGGCCGACCTTGATCGTCAAATCGTCGAACTCTAAAATCGAAGGTTAGCAGTTACCTCAGAGCTTGCAAAGGATTTTGAGTCAAACAAATCTTGCTTGACCAAATACTCTGCTAGCGTGAAGCAGATCGAGCAGTTGAAAATGGGCGAAGGGTGGTAGTTGGAGTTTAAGGCTGCCCTTGAAGCCTTTTTTCCTTCATCACCGTAGAGCTGTTTAATTGTAAACTGGTCGGCCAGCTTTATTTGTACACCCTTTTCGCGAACTTAATGAAATGAACTTTTATTCTTGCATTTCCCAAGTGATTGGGTAATATTTCTTTAAAAATTTCTCATTGATTGGCAGTTTATGAATTAGACTAGTTTGATCTTTAAGGTGGTATGCCCCCTTGCTGAGAACTTTATAGACGATGAACGGTCATTCCCAATTCGACGACCATTTACCGAATCTAGGATCTTTGATTCCTACGAGTAACAAGGTCTGCCAAACTAACTTTCCTTAGCCGAACGTTTTTTGTCTGACTCGTTGGTTATAGGCTCGCTCAGCAGTCTTTTTTTGTGCCACCAACAAATTATAAGCATCAAGCCGAGCTTCCTCCAGGAATTCTAACTCTTGTCTCATGGATTGATTGTATTCGGCATTGAACATACTACATTGTTCAATTACTTGCAATAAATTTATACTTAACTCGACTGGTAACATCGCGTCATGTCTATAAGTTAGCACACACGAGGTCGTCCCTGTTGCCAACCGGAGCAAAGTCCGATATGCCCATAAAACCTCGTTTAACTTTAAATGCCATATACCAGGCTTCTCTTTTATCGTTTTTTCAAGAATGTGGCGCCGTTGCCGGGGATTAGCAAATTTGCAAATCTCTTGGATTGTTCGTTTCTGTTATGTATTTTAGTTTTAGTTTTTGATTTTTGTTTTGTTTGTTGATTTCAAGTACTAGAGAAGCACAACATAGCACTTGATAATGCTTCTCTTTTGTCACAGCTCATGGAAAGGTCCCAAATGCAAAGCGTTGGTACATTTGATCTTCAATCAAGGAATAACGTGTTTTCCAATACTTACAATTCGGATTGGAGTGATCATTCAACTTCTATGCGGTGGGAACCTCAAAATGTTCAACAAGAAGGATATTGGCAGCCACCTCATATTCAATATGCCCAACCAAACTCAAGTTCGTCAATAGATTATAATCAAAAGCTTAATGAATTAATTTGTTTGGTACAGGGCTCACAAAATCAAGTCAAGGAGGGCCAAAATCAAGACAAAAGGTTGGACCACTTGGAAAAGCAAATTGGGCAGATCGCGGAGTTTGTAGGACAATTTCGAGACCAAGGCGAACTCCCTAGTTCAACCATTGCAAATCCGAAGGGAGAATTTGAAACTGCCAAGGAAATCATGTTGAGAAGTGACAAGGAGGTTGGAACGGACCCTCAACCATCAAAATCAAATCACAAGGAAGAGGAATACACCCAACCCACGGCAAGGGTGGAAACACCTTTACCGGAGGCACCTATTGCTCCTATGCCATCTAATTCAGGTATGGTTGTTCCAAATTTCATTATTTTTAACCCCGTTCCAACAAGTATCCCTATTCCTTGCAGATTCATGACTTCCAAGGAAGAAGAAGGTGAAAAAGACATCTTGGAAGCCCTTCCAAAGGTGAAAAGTAGGGAATGTCATGAATTCATCAAAGAGGACGTTCTTGAAACCACAAAACCCAAAGAAGTTGAATTTGATGACATTGGACAAGTCATAACCATCACATGCAATCTGGCCAAGTCCAATATCCCTGAAACTTTCAAAGGAGTGGTGTTTGTCATTGAGTTCTTGTCGGACAAAACAAGTAAGTCATCTTTTCCAAATTCCATTACATTTTATACTAACTTGTTGTTTTTTATGAATTAGGCACCTACACTAGAATTCAAACCAATGCCGGTTCACTTCAAGTATCACCTTCCATTCAAGGACCAATTCCATGCCGTTTGATTTGATATAAAAAAAAATAAAAATAAAAAAATAAAAAAATAAAAAAAAGAGAAAAGAAAAATAAAAGAATGTAACTTTCACAAAGGTTGTTTGCTTGAAGCCCCACTACTTGGCAAAACTCTCGGAGCGGGAGGCATCGAAGCGGGAGGCATCGGAGCTAGATCATTCGAGGCCACAATGCTTGGTGGAACGCTAGATGACCCAGGAAAGAGGTGCCTTTGGAGATAAGCCGCAAACCTTTGACGGTCACTTTGAATCCGACCTTCAGATTCTTGCAGCTCATCAAGCTTCCTCTTCATGCCCGTCGAATAGTTGTTGGCAAGCACGTGCAAACTTCTATTCTCGTGCTTAAGCTGTTTGATCTCTTGCTTGAGACTTTCCACCTCTGCCATCAACGATTCAACCTGACGGGAGCGAGCAAGTAGGCGTTGGCCCATGTTGGACACAGAGCCTGCACACTGAACACTGAGAGCTAGGGACTCTTGAACGGCCAACTCATCGGACCGTCCTGAAAGCAGCCTACTATCCTTAGGAGTGAGGAGGTTCCTAGCTACTATCGTAGCAGTTGTTGCATCCGTCATCATGGAGTCTTCACCTGTAAGAGGACCGTTAGAAGATAAAAAAGAAGGGCGCCATACATTACCTTGACGGGGCGCAACCGGATCGCTGCTGAGACTCAAATCTAAGCAAAGGTTCGATGAGTTAGTCATTTTTTCAAAGGTGTTCAAAGAGAAGGGGTGATAGAGTTAATTCTCAAAGGTCCGGAGTCGATTTTCAAGAATGGGCAATCTTCAGAGTGTGTATGTTGGGGTGATCGATACCTCTATAAAAAGCCAAGGCGTCGCGACCACCGATTCAAAAAGACGGAATTTCCTGCGTAAATTACGGCGACGCTCCCTCGGCTTTTCAGAAAACGCGTTCAACTTTGTCAAAAGATATCTGACAAAGTCGAAAACACGTGGAGGCCATCATCGCAACTACACATCTTTAGCCGACAAGCGCAAAGTTCGGCGACGCTTTCTCTGCTTTTCAGAAAACGCGTGCAGCTTTGTCAAAAGGAGCCGTATCCGCACTACTACGTGTCATTCAGAAAGCGAAGGGGCATCGTTCAGAAATCGAAGGGGCGTCGTTCAGAAATCGAAGAGGCGCCACTATTTCAAAAAGCCGGATTTGCGGGATCAAAACATTTGTCGACAAGGGTAAAAGAACAGTACCACCACTTGCTATTATTTCTATATATGTCGACCTTCATCTTTTATGGCAAGGCAGACCTGAAGAAATTGCCCAACTCTTCCTCACCTCTGAGGGCGCACTCCCAGCAAAGCCTTTCGAATTACTCATATTTTTTCTTCTTCCCCAAAGATGATACCAGATGCCTGGAGTACAGATGACCCAGGAGGAAACGGCAGATTGAAGCATGTGCTGATTCATTCACCGCTTCTTCAAAAGCAAAGGTATCTCATATCATCAAGGTCAAAAGCAAAAGTATCTCATATCATGCTCTTTCCCTGTCTTTTTCTTTGTTCTTGTTCTTACTCGTATGGCAAAGTGAAAGAAGCAATCAGCCGGCACTTGGAGTCAGTCTTTCGATCTGGAGCCAACTGCCTGGAATCTATTCCTGGTTGCTTACCTAGCGTTGCTCTCGAGTAGTCATCTTCAACGGAGCAAGTAAGGCAAGTGAAAATGATACATTGAAGCATGTGGAGACAAGCAACAACTGCATATGCTGAGCTATCCTCTAACCCTCTTCAATACGAATTGGAAAGATTGAACAAAGAAATAGATAAAAGGAGGAAGCTCAGACCTTCGGGGGAGACCAAAAGAATCCTACTGCCCAGTTCAAGAGTAGCACAAAGGAAAATCAACGAGTGGAGGAGACCAAAAGAATCCTCCAGCCCAGTTCAAGAGTAGCCTGTGGAAAATCAACGATGGGAGAAAACCAGTTCAAGATTAAGCCTGTGGAATCACCAAGATCAACCTATGCATTCAACAAAGGAAGACCGAGAAAGCACTCCAATTCCAGATTTGCGTCTCTAAACTCTTCTTTTTGTTAGTTACATTCTGCCATGTTTAGTATGTTTAAGTGTTTTTTGTGTATTTACTTATGCTTTGTGTGAATCTATGCTTAAAACATTGAGGACAATGTTTGATTTAAGTGTGGGGGGGGGGGGGTAAATAAGTATATTTGATGCAAATTCGTGGGATTTTATCACCCATAACTTCAAATGTTGTTCCTTGCTGTTTTAAGGTGTTTTTAAGTTGTTTTAGAGTGTTTTAGTATGTTTTGTTTTTATAACTCCGAAAATCACATAAAAATTTGAAAAACATGTTTTGAAAAGCCTAAAAAGAGTGTTTTGAGTCGTTTTTGTGTGTTTGTGTCTTAGGGTACCTTCCAACACAATGATAAGGATTTGGTTTGTAATTGCATGACTGTTAAAAAAAGTTATAAACATAGAGAAAAGTTTGATTTACTCTTGGTATATGCTTGGTTATGGTTATAATGTATGACTTCACATGCAATCATAAAAGAAAATTTCGTTTTTGTAACATGCTTGAAGGAAGGAACTCAAACAAACGCTACAACCCTGTGAGACTCGAGCCATTACCATCTTTGGAGAGTAATAATCTGTGATTCTTTGTTTTCTAAAGTTGTTGCATGATCTCATTATTCCTTGCTTGGTTGCTACTTAGAATGCAATTGTATCATGATAGAACTAAATGCTAGAACTTATATCCGTTTCATTCAAAGCATGACATTGAATTGCATAACATATATCAAGATGAAGTTGTGTAGTTGCCACCATAGCCAAATAGCCTTACTTCCCATATTTCGTATATGTTGTAAGTTTTAACCCCGTTGATCTTTGTTTAGCCTTTATTCATTGTTAACCCACATTATCCTAACCTAGCCTAGTTTAGGACTGTCCACACCCTTGTTCTTAAAAGATAGTGAGCATGACTTAAATGAATTCCTTTTGAGTACATTATGAAAGAAAATGAGTGTGGGGGAGAGAATGTTTTGTTCTTAAGTGTTTATGTATGTTTTGAGAGTCAAAAGAAAAGAAAAGAAAAAAATTGTGAAAAACATATGAAAAAGAAAAACAGAAAATAAAAGAAAGAAAGAAAGAAAGAAAAAAAGAGAGCTTGTTCTCCCTTTTTGTTCAAAAGTTGAGTTTTCATTCAAAAGTGAATTCTAAGATGATTCAAATGCTTTGCTCGCTATTTCTTTAAGAACCTTTGTTTTCCATATCTCTTCTTTGTTAGCCACACACCCCAAGCCCCGTTACACCCCTTTGACTTCTATCTTGATCGTTATGTGTTCAATAATGTGGAGTTTGGAATTGATATGAGCTTATGGAATCACTGGTTCTCATTCTAAGTAGTAGCATTCCATTCATGAGATTCACTTATATTAGGTGAAACTCACTTATATTCTAGCGTCATATTCATGCATGAAAATTAAGCGTGCACTCTCAATAAACATACATAAATAAGTTATCAATCAAACAGTTAAACAAATTGAATCCACAACTTATGAAACGCAATTAGAAGTAATCAAATCAAAATGCAAGCATAAACATATATTTCGAATCCCCCCCTAGCCAAGGGGGGTTTAGTTCCTCATACGTACAAAACAAAGAGAATCAAAGAAACACCTAAACATTCCAACAACTCAAACTTGAATTGTATGAACGTTTAGGCCCTCTTCTCTTCCATTCCTCATTCGTACAAAACAAAGAGTATTGAAATTAAACATTGAAATCAAAGAAATACCTAAACATTCCAACAACTCAAACTTGAATTGTATGAACGTTTAGGCCCTCTTATCTTCCTCTTCGTTGTAGCACAAGGTCTAAGGATAGTTTGATGGTGTGAATGGTTTGGGGAGTGGTGGAATGGCTGAATTTCTGGTGGTGTTTGGATTAATAGGGAACTCACGGCCAAAGGGCAGTTTTGATGTGTGAATGGGTGAATTTCTGAAATGGAAGAATGTCTATGAGAATTTCTGAATATGGGAATGAGTTTTGTGGCTGCAATGGATGCTTATTTATAGGTGGAGAAAGGGGTGAATGTGCATGTGGCTGATTTGTGGTGCAATGATGAAAGGAAAAGTGCATGTGGCTGATTTGTGATGCAATGATGAAAGGCAAAATGCATGTGGCTGATTTGTGGTGAGTGGGAATGCAATCTGAAATGGGAGAGCATGTGGATTAAAGGGGGAATGCATGTGGCTGCAATGGATGTTTATTTATAGGTGAAAAAGAGGGAATATGACAGTTAGGAGGTTGGTGGAAAGCTGGAAATGCATGTGGAGTGGCTGCAAGGTGTGAATGATTATGAATGCATGTGCAATGTTTTGGGAGAAAATGGGAGTGCATGTCAATGATGGTGTTTGGTGCTGAAAATGAATGTGTTTGCATGTGAATTAAAGCTAGGGTGAATGATGATGAATGCATGTGGATTAAAGAGTGAATGATGGCTGCAAAGTGAATGAATAATGAAATGGGAAAGCATGTGCAAGGTTTTGGTGTGAATGATTGAATGTGCATGTGGCTGCAATGGATTAGGAATCCTTCAATTTCGTCCATCCTCTTGGCTCCAAGCATATGATATCCATTCCAATCTCTAATTTGCTCCAAAAGGCTCCAAAAGGCATCCTTTTGCATACTTTGCCCTTAGAACCTGAAAACACACAAAAGAAGCATAAATGACTAAAATAACTAAAGAAACATAACGTAAATGCACGAGAACAAGCCATTTAAGTCGCATGAATATGCTCCTATCAGAATGCCGATCAACACTTTATTACTTGCTTTCGCCTGTCCATTTGCTTGTGGGTAATACAACATGGACTGTTCGAGCCGAATTTTTAAACTTGCTGTGTACTTTTTGAACCTGTCAGTCGTAAAGATTGTACCATTGTCCATTATGATTGTTTTTGGTACGCCGAATTTGGTTACAATATTTTTTTCCACAAAATTACAAACCTATTTAGATGTTAACTCAACGTATGTCTTTGCTTCAACCCATTTGGTGAAGTAGTCTGTTGCAACAAGTATCCATGCATGCTTAGCTGATCTGGAAAACGGCGTAATTTTGCCGATTATGTCCATTGACCATCCTCTAAACGACCATGGTTTAGTGATCGACTGAAGTAATTCGATCGGGACTCGTTGTATAGGCCCATGAATTTGACATTATACACATTGTTGTGCGTACTTGATACAATCCTTCAATATACTCAGCCAGAAATATTGTGTCGTCGAAACAGCCAACACATCTTACACCCAGATTGATGAGCCTTGTAAATTCCTTCATGTATTTCTTCAATTGCTTGAGTAGCCTCTTGCGGGCCAAGGCATAATAACAATAAATCATCATCACCCATCCAATACAGCTCAGTCTGGTACAACACATAATTTGAGGCATGGGCCCTTGTTCTGCGGTCGTGTTTGTCATTAGGGTTATCAAGATAGCGTATGATTGACCTTCTCCAATCGTCTGGTAATGTCTCGACAGCACACACGTTTACAGGATCTCCTCGTTCTAACAACAAAGGTAAGGACATTACTCGTGTACGGATCACGTGATCGTGTTGGAGAACTTGTTGATTGACTAAGGTCGGGTGTGATCGTCATACTATAGGTATCCTTCGGCCTAGCTCCCCCCAGGAGTTGTGCGTCGGAGTAATTAATAAGTTAACTATGTTATTCGGTTATGTGCGGGGCGTGCCAACTCGTCGGTTGAGTTCGGCCGGAGAGTAAAATATGTTGATGTGGTGTTGGGCGCGCTGCTGACTTCTTGAAGACAAGGCTGCTAGTCTTACGAATTTCATGTCTCGACCTTCGGGTTCTAGAGCCTGAAGACAAGGCTACTAGTCTTGCGAAGTTCACGGATTGTTAGCGCTGAGTTCGGTCACGGTGATTATATTCGTAAGTGTATAAGCACGCCGAACTGGCACCAAACTATACGGACACAAATACTTGAAGGATATGTATGTCTTGATGGTAAATTTGGTTCGGCTGTTAGAATGCCAAACTCTAAAACTTACTTGCGAATATACAATCATAAACAACTTGACATTTAATGTGCCAAGCCCAGTAACTTATAACACCTCACTTCGCCGAGAAGGCTAATGAGATGACCTCTACCAACAAAGACTCGAAAATCTTTGTCGACCGAGACTTGGATAGATAACATGTAGGCCTCGACGCAGTGCTGTTTATCTAAACTGAAGGTGCTCCGTGGTCGGCTAATTCTACGGCAACAGTGCTGTTTATCCAAACTGAAGATGCCACTGATTGCCTTTACAGTGCTGTTTATCCAAAATGAAGATGTGTTGGCGGAAAAAGAAAATAAAAATCTCAAGGTTGTTGAGAGGTTTCTCGTAGAACAAGAGTTTGCGCAGGGAGGTTTATGTGTTGAATTGGAAGGGGCTTGAATAATGTGCTCCCTCTTCTATTTATAGCAGTGAACCTGCTACTAGCCGAGTTAGAACCACACCCGGACTTAAACTCCTTATCCTGATCTAACTAGGACTCGGCTAGTCCTAATTCAATTGGGACTTTGAACCCACCTTCATAATGAACCAGATTCATTATTTGACTCCTAGTGCCTTCATCATTAACACTCATGGTAATATAAAGATTCAACCTTTGTATTTATCCAAATCACTCCTTTCTGCAATATGACTCGACCGACCTAATTGGCGACTTATGACAACCTGGCCGGCCTATAGTATTTCTGGAAGAGCAGTGGACCGAACACAAACCTAAGCTCGGCCCAAAATATTATTTTCGGCCCAAACAATATCATAATTAAATTTGTGGTTGTGTGGTTTTGGTGTAGTGAGATATAATGAGTGATGAAGGAGCTACATAAACTGTAACGAGTTGCATGAAGTAGTGAGATACATGAAGAAGCTATATGAAGGAGTGATGAAGGAGCTACATACACTGTATGTACAAAAAGGAAGATGCTTTTATCTGTACATCTTCGAAAGAATTCAAGTTTGCATTTTCGAAGTTTGAGGATTAGTGTTAATATGTTCAAACACATATCTTAGGTTTGTAATGAATGTATTGGCTTTACCACATTGATCTTATATACGTTTGTTTTTATTAATGAAATACAAAATAATCTTTAAACAATGCTCGGTGGAATTTTTACCAAAAAGCATATATTTCTTGACACACCCCGACCAGAATCGAGGTATGCTAGCCGTCACCCGAAGGTGATGTAACCAAAAGTGTAAGTGATGTAAGAATGTGAATAAATTAAAACCGCAACAAGAACTTAATTAAACTACTAAAATGAGTGTGCAGTAGTGGGTAGAACCCATAAACTACAAATGTTCAGAGCATAGATAACATAAGGGTAAAGCAGTCGAACTAGAGAAGTACTTATTACACAATTGGGATAAGTTCCTACGTTAAAAATGGAGATATGTCAAAATCGCCGGCTAATCCTCCCACGCCATAGAGTGATTCAGCTATCTAAGAGCTGGAGAGGCGAAAAATAAAAGGGTGAGTGGGCACAAAAATAAAGATTTGTAAAATTGATTTATTTTCTGAACATACTAACCCCTCGCTGTAAAACAAGTATAGTTTCCGGAAAATCATACTACGTAAAAGTACGAAAACAAATGCATGCCAGCAGTAAATCCAGAAGTATGCCATAGCATAATAACTCAACAGCAATATAAATATAATCATGTGCTCAACAATCTATACTAGCATGCAAGTTGGAGTCGCCTAATGCGACCTATAAGACTGCACCTATTGCTCATCAATCTATGCTAGAACATGAGTTGGAGTCACCTAGGTGTAATAATATACACTTTAATGCTACAATCATGTGAAGACTAGCGCTATTCACTATCATATACGAGTCGGAATTGCCTATTGCAATCTGTACGATAAGACTAACACCTACTTAGATCCAAGGTGAACGTGCGATGCTGATGTGGACAACACGTGAAAGACTAGCCTAGCTCTGGGCTAAGCACTAACACCTGGGTGTAGTAATGATGAGTAGACTATATGAATATAAGCATGCCATAATGATTCAACAATTCCAAACAACATAATAAACTTACATGAACTTACATGTGCATTGATGCGAGATTTACTTGACACTCAAATTAAACCCTCGTTTGACAATTGTAGTAGAATGGATAAGTGAGGGATCGTTCTAGACCGGGGATTAGGAGGGCTTGCTAAAACCTTCTAAATTGACTTAAAAACATAAAAACTAAATTAAAATACTCTTAACAAGACTACTATGACTCAGAATGGCTTTGAAAAACTCAAATTGTCTAAAACAATCAAATTGACTCAAATAGAAGCTAGAACTTGATTTAGACGAATTTGCAAATGTTTATGACTCCAAAAGCTTAAAGTTACAAAAATAAAACAAATACGAATGATTAAAACTTAACAAAATAGAGGGGGGGAATTGTGTTTGAACGATATTAAATTAAAAAGACAGAATATAATTAAAGGCAAAATGTAAATATGAATGTGATGAAAATATGGATGATGGAATAGCCAAGGGGTTCTTCTCCACACATGTTACACTTGCAAACAAAATTGATTCTCAGTTGGTCTTTCGATAAGTTGTGAAACTCAATGCTCCAAGTTAATTAGATCCGCTTAGATTAACTTTCAGATTTCCCTAAATTCGTTGGATTGAATGGAATACGCATTACAACCAAATTATTCTTAATCAAAGTCCCTAACTATGGAATACGCATGATAGAGACATTTAACCAAGATCATTAAGTTCAACGGAAATCATAAACATCGACGAGGCATTCGTTACTATGGAATACGCATGAAACTTATGCCAAGAATTCGTTTAACGAGATTGTTTATAAGCAACCTCTACTACTTGTGAATATAAGTTCATAACGATTAGGTGAAATTCACTTATATTCTAGCGTCATATTTATGCATGAAAATTAAGCTTGCAATCTCAATGAACATACATAAATAAGTTATCAATCAAACAGTTAAACGAATTGAATCCACAACTTATGAAATTCCAACCAAACGTAATCAATTCAAAATGCAAATATAAACATAGTTTCGAATCACCCCCTAGCTAAAGGGGGGTTTAGTTCCTCATAACTTTGAAATCAAAGAAACACTTAAACATTCCAACAACTCAAACGTGAATTGTATGAACGTTTAGGCACTCTTCTCTTCCCTTCTCATACGTACAAAAAAAAGAGAATTAAATTTAAACTTTGAAATCAAAGAAACACCTAAACATTCCAACAACTCAAACTTGAATTGTATGAACGTTTAAGCACTCTTTTCTTCCTCGTTGTTGTAGCACAAGGTCTAAGGTGAGCTTAAGGGCTTTAGGTGTATGTGGAATGGAGTAGGGAGTGGTTGGAGATGGAAGAATGAAGAGAAAATATGCAGAAAATGAAATGGGACTCACGGCAATGGAATGGTATTTGTGTTGTGTGAAGTGTTGTGAATGGAAATATGAGATATGAATTGAATGGGTGCAAGGGTATTTATAGGAGTAGTGGAGGGAACATATGGTTGTTTGTTTAAGATGCAAGTGGCTAATTAATGATGGAAAAGTATGTGATTTAAAGGATACAAAGTGAATGAATCATGAATCATTGTGGATGAAAGGTGGAAGTGCATGTGTTGATGACTAGGTTAGTGGGTGGAAATATGAAAATGGCATATAGGAATGGGAGCTCACGGTTTGAATGTGTAAAGTGTGTGTGAATGCATGTGAAGATGCAATAAATAATGCATGTAGGGTTAGGAAATAATGAAGAAATGCATGTGAGATGTTTGGAAAGGAAATGGGAACCCACGGCAATGAAGTTGTTTTGTGTTGTGAATTATGATGAATGCATGTGAGTTAAAGAGGGAGAATGTGGTGAAATGATGAAGTAGGAAGGTGGAAATGCATGTGAGATGTTTGGAAAGGAATAAAGAATGAATGGTGGAAATGTGAGTGAATGATGTGCATGTGTGAGAATGCATGTGGAATTAAGAGGAGTATGGAAGTGAAATAAATGAATGATATGTTAAGTGATAAGTGAATGATATGTGGTGAGTGATAAGTGAATGGTTTGATAAGTGATCAATGAATTAGTTTAAAGGGCTAGGGTTTAAGTACATAGAATGGGCCTAAAATAGGTTGGTTTGTATGGCATAATGTGTTTGATTGGGCTAGAGCCATTGTTTTGTGTCTTCAAGTGCATACAAGGCCTTCAAATTCGTCCATCCTCTTGGCTCCATGGATAAGCTATCCAATCCATGCCCAAAAATGCTCCAAATGGCCTCAAAATGCACTTTCTTGCTCCCTAGGCCCTTAGAACCTGAAAACACACAAAAGAAGCATAAAGGACTAAAATAACGAGAGAAACATAACGTAAATGCACGAGAACAAGCCATTTAAGTCGCATGAATATGCTCCTATCAAATACCCCCACACTTAGCTTTTGCTAGTCCTCGAGCAAAACAGAATAAAAACAAATAAACAAAACGACACTAAACACGTAAAACACAACCTAAACCTTCCAACAACCGTCTTAGGGATTTCCAATGCACATGACAAGTTAAAAATCATCATTCTCACAGATTTTAGTCATCTTCACATTTAAGTACATTCTTAATCATAGTCACCATATACTAGTTCACAATTAAGCATTTAAAACCATGTTTTGAATGTAGTAACATGCCTTAGAGAATTTGCTCAATTCCGTTCAAGATATGCACTCAATTTTTACTCAGATTTTCTAACTACACACCCTAATCTAGTCATATGTGAGAAGATTGATGTAAACATGAAAACGACACTCACATATATGTATCACAAAGAACGCAAATTCTGGAGTTAATAATCAAGTTTAGATATGATCTCATGAATGGAATGCTACTACTTAGACGCGAGAACCAGTGACACCATAAGCTCATACCAAGTTCAAACTCCACAAATTGAAATACACAACACTCAAGATAGAAGTCAAGGGTTGTAACGGGGCTTGGGGTATGTGGATAAAGAAGGGATATGGAAAACAAAGGTTCTTAAAGAAATAGTGAGCAAAGCATTTTAATCAACTTAGAATTCACTTTTGAATGAAAACTCAACTTTTGAACAAAAAGGGAGAATTTAGACAATTTACGCCCAGAATTGGTGTTTTGGAACCTTTCTTCAATCACTTATTCTTTTCTCTTTTTTTTTTTTTTTTTTTTTTTTTTTTTTTTTTTCCTTTTGAATCTCAAAACAAAAACACTTAAACATTCTCTCCCCCACACTTATTTTCTTTCATAATGTAACTCAAAAGGAATTCAATTAAGTCATGCTCACTATCTTTTAAGAACAAGGGTAAGGACGGTCATATTCTAGGTTAGGTGAAGATAAAGTGGGTAAACAAAGAACATGGGTTAACATGGCTCAACGGGGGTAAAACTTACAACATATACGAAATATGGGAAGCGAGGCTATTTGGCTATGGTGGCAACTACACAACTTCATCTTGATATATGTTATGCAAATCAATAACATGCTTTGAATGAAATGGGCATGAGTTCTAGCATTTGGAACTATATGATGAAACGCCTTCTAAGTAGTAACCAAGCAAAGAATAATGAGATCATGCAACGATTTTAGAAAACAAGAAATCACAGATTATACTCTCCAAAGAACGTTATAGCCTCAAGTCTCTCAGGGTTGTAGCATTTGTTTGAGTTCCTTCCTTCAGGCATGTTACAAAAACTAAATTTTCTTTTATGATTGCATGTGAAGTTATACATTATAACCATAACCAAGCATATACCAAGAGTAAATCAAACTTTTCTCTATGTTAATAACTCTTTTTAACAGTCATGCAATTACAAACCAAATCCTTATCATTGTGTTGGAAGGTATCCTAAGACACAAACACACACACAAAAACAACTTTAAAACAACTCTTTTTGGGTTTTTCAAAACAATTTTTCAAATTTTTATGGGATTTTCGAATTTTTAAGACAAAACACACTAAAACAGTTTTAAAACAGTGAGAAACAACATGTGAAGTGATAGGTGATAAAATCCAACGAATTTGCATCAAATATACTTAGTTACCCCCCCCACACTTAAATCAAACATTGTCCTCAATGTTTTAAGCATAGATTCACACAAAGCATAAGTAAATACACAAAAAGCACTTAAACATACTAAACATGGCATAATGTAATTAACAAAGAGAAGAGTTTAGAGACGCAAATCTGGTTATAGAGTGTAAATTCCATCTTCTCTTTGTTGATTGCATTGAGGCTTGATCTTGATGATTCCACAGGCTTACTCTCGAACTGGTTTCCGCCCATCGTTGATTTTCCTTTGTGCTACTTCTTGAACTGGGCAGCATGATGGTTCATTTGGTCTCCCCCGAAGGTCTGAGCTTACCCCTTTGGTCTGTTTCTTTGTTCAATCTTTCCAATTCGTATTGAAAAGGGTTGGAGGATAACTCAGCCTATGTTTGTCTCCACATGCTTCAATGTATCATTTTCACTTGCCTTACTCGCTCCCCTTTGCAGAAGTGGTCCCTTCTCCGGAAGTGTATCAACCGTTGAAGATGACTACTCGAGAGCAACGCTAGGTAAGCAATCAGGAATAGATTCCAGGCAGTTGGCTCCAGATCGGAAGACTGACTCCAAGTGCCGGCTGATCGCTTCTTTTACTTTGCCATGCGAGTAAGAACAAGGACAAAGAAAAAGACAGGGAAAGAGCATGATATGAGATACTTTTGCTTTTGACCTTGATGATATGAGATACCTTTGCTTTTGAAGAAGCGGTGAATGAATCAGCACATGTATTTGTTGTGCTGCTTCCTCCTGGGTCATCTGTACTCCAGGCATCTGGTATCATCTTTGGGGAAGAAGAAAGAATTGAGTATTTCGAAAGGCTTTGCTGGGAGTGCGCCCTCAGAGGTGAGAGAGAGTTGGGCATTTTCTTCAGGTTTACCCTGCCATAAAAGACGAAGGTCGACATATATAGAGATAATATCAAGTGGTGGTACTTTTTACCTTTGTCGACAAACGTTTTGATCCCGCAAATCCGGCTTTTTGAAATAATGGCGCCTCTTCGATCTCTGAACACGCCTCTTCGATTTCTGAGCAGGCGCCCCTTCGCTTGCTGAACGACACGTGGTAGTGCAGATGCGGCTCCTTTTGACAAAGCTGCACGCGTCTTCTGAAAAGCTGAGAAAGTGTCGCCGAACTTTGCGCTTGTCGGCTAAAGATGTGTAGTTGCGATGATGGCCTCCACGTGTTGTCTGAAAAGAAGAACTCTTTTGACAAAGTTGAACACGTCTTCTGAAAAGCTGAGAAAGCGTCGCCTAAATTACGCCGGAAATTCCGGCTTTTTGAATCGGTGGACGCGTCGCCTTGGCTTCTTATTGAGGTATCAATCACCGCCACAAACACACTCTGAAGATTTCCCATTCTTGAAAATCGACTCCGGCCCTTTGAAATTTAACTCCATCCCTTCTCTTTGAACACTTTTGAAAAAATGGCAAACTCATCGAACCTTAGCTTGGAATTGAGCCTTAGCAGTGATACGGGCGCGCCGCGTCAAGGTAACGTATGACGTCCTTCTTTCTTTTCTTCTAACGGTCCTCTTTCAGGTGAAGACTCTGTGATGCAGGACGCCACAACAGCTACAATAGTAGCTAGGAACCTCCTCACACCAAAAGATAGTAGGTTGCTGTCAGGACGGTCCGATGAGTTGGCCGTTCAAGAGTCCCTCGCACTTAGTGTTCAGTGTGCGAGTTCTGTGTCCAACATGGGCCAACGCCTGCTTGCCCGCTCCCGTCAGGTGGAATCATTGATGGCAGAGGTGGAAAGTCTCAAGCAGGAGATCCAGCAGCTGAAGTATGAGAATAGAAGTTTGCATGTGCTTGCAAATAACTATTCGTCGGGCATGAAGAGGAAGCTTGATGAGCTGCAAGAGTCTGAAGGTCGGATTCACAGTGACCGTCAAAGGTTTTCGTCTTTCCTCCAGAGGCACCTTTTTCCTGGCTCATCCAGCGCTTGGCCAAGTATTGAGGCCTGGAATGCTCTATCTTCGATGCCTCCTGCTCCTACGCCTTCTGCTCCTACGCCTTCCGCTCCGATGCCTTCTGTTCCTACGCCTTCCGCTCCGATGCCTTCTGTTCCTACGCCTTCCGTTTCAAGAGTAAAGCCACGTAGTGGGGCCTCAAGCAAACAACCTTTGTGAAGCACCATCTTTCTTTGTTTAGCAGTGCCTATCAATAAATCAAACATTTTCTCAATGTTACAATCATAGACTCACACAATTAATAAACAAACAAACAATAACAACTAAACAACCTAACAAGGCAGAAACGAAATAGCAACAAAGAGAAGAGTTTTTTTTTTTTTTTTTTTTTTTTTTTTTAATTTTTATCAAATTTTCGAAGTTTTATACCAAGACACTATAAAACACTCTAAAAACGCTTAAAACAGCAAGAAACAACATTCTAAGTGATAGGTGAATAAATCCCACGAAATTCATGCAAATACAAATTGTTTACCCCCCCCCCACACTTAAATCAAACTTTGTCCTCAATGTTTTAAGCAGAAAGTCACAACAGAGCAAGCAAATAAACAAATACGAGAAAGAAAGCAAAGTAAAGGCAGTAAAGAAAAAGAAAGGAATAAAAATAAGTCTCTTAAAGGGGTTTCCAAGTTCTTCTCTATTCGGATGCATGGGTTGCCTCCCACGAAGCGCTTTCTTTTACGTCTTGCAGCCGGACGGTACCTCCGTTTAAGCTTGACTAGGTTCCACGGCATGGAGGGGTACCTCCTCCACGACATGCTCCTCAAACATCTCGTAATAGGGCTTCAATCGATGCCCATTCACTTTGAATTCTTGCTGCGTCCTTAAACTTTTGATTTGCACTGCACCATGAGGGAAAACATTAGAAACAACAAACGGGCCAATCCATTTAGAACGCAACTTACCAGGAAACAAACGTAGGCGAGAGTTGAAAAGTAACACTTTCTGCCCAACTGTGAAGGTCTTGGTTCGAATCATTTTATCATGGAATGCTTTGGTCTTGGCTTTGTACATCCGGGCATTCTCATAGGCTTCATTCCGAATCTCCTCAAGTTCATTCAATTGGAGCTTCCTATGAACTCCCGCTGCATCTATGTCCATGTTGAAAATCTTCACGGCCCAATGTGCCTTGTGCTCTAACTCTACGGGCAAATGACATGGCTTACCATAGACGAGCCGAAAAGGTGACATCCCAATGGGTGTTTTGTATGCCGTACGATATGCCCACAGTGCATCATCTAAACGTAAGCTCCAATCCCTCCTTGTTGGTCCAACGGTCTTCTCCAAAATTTGTTTGATTTCTCGGTTAGACACCTCGGCTTGGCCATTTGTTTGAGGATGGTAAGGTGTGGAGACCTTATGGTTGACATGGTACTTTCTTAGCAACGCCTCAATGGTCCGATTGCAAAAGTGAGACCCTCCATCACTTATGATTACTCTCGGCATTCCAAACCTAGCAAAAATGTTAGTTTTCACGAAATCTGCAACCACCTTAGAATCGTTAGTACGGGTGGCTTTTGCTTCCACCCATTTAGAAACATAATCAACGGCTAGCAAGATATAAGTGAAACCATAAGATGGAGGAAAAGGGCCCATGAAATCAATGCCCCAAACATCAAAAATTTCAACATTAAAGACAGGGGTTTGCGGCATTTGGTCCTTGGTACCTATGTTACCCATTCGTTGGCAACGATCACAAGACATACAAAAGGTTCTAGCATCCCTAAATATAGTCGGCCAATAAAAACCACACTCTAGAACCTTGAGGGCAGTGCGTTGTGTGCCAAAATGACCACCACATGCATATGTGTGACAAAAGCTTAGAATTGAGTGAAATTCAGAATCATGCACACATCTACGTACAATTTGATCTGAGCAATACTTCCACAAATAAGGGTCATCCCAAACATAGAAACGTGCATCATTTTTAAGCTTATCACGTTGGTGCTTGTTTAGTTCATTTGGAATTTGTTTAGTCACCAAGTAATTCACTAAATCTGCATACCATGGTTCACTTACCTCAATGGATAGCAGCTGCTCATCGGGAAAAGTTTCAGGGATAGGTACGGCATGTTCATGCTCCTCGTGGATCATTCGGCTTAAATGGTCAGCCACTACATTCTCGCTTCCTTTCTTATCCCGGATTTCAATATCAAATTCTTGAAGAAGAAGAATCCAACGGATAAGCCTCGGCTTTGCTTCCTTTTTCGTGAGCAAGTATCTCAAAGCTGCATGATCAGAATAAACGATTACTTTAGTACCAATTAAATATGAACGAAATTTATCTAAAGCAAAAACCACAGCTAGAAGTTCTTTTTCCGTCGTGGAGTAGTTCAATTGGGCATCATTGAGAGTCCGAGAGGCATAGTATATGACATGCGGCCGCTTGTCTCTTCTTTGTCCTAGAACAGCTCCTAATGCATAGTCGGATGCATCGCACATGAGCTCGAACGGAAGGCTCCAATCTGGAGGTACAATAATGGGGGCCGAGACTAGCTTCTCCTTGAGTTGGTTAAATGCCGAATTACACTCTTCATCAAACTTGAATGGCACATCTTTTTGAAGCAATCGGCAAAGAGGGTTGGACATCTTGGAGAAGTCCTTGATAAAACGCCTATAGAACCCTGCATGGCCAAGAAACGAACGTACCTCTCTAACCGAAGTAGGAGAGGGTAAGTGACGTACAAGGTCTATTTTCGATTTATCTACTTCAATTCCTTTTTCTGAAACAATATGTCCTAAAACTATACCTTGTTTCACCATAAAGTGACATTTCTCCCAATTCAAGACAAGGTTAGTTTCAACACATCGTTTCAAAATTAAGGTCAGATTATCCAAGCAATTATCAAATGAACTCCCAAATACACTGAAATCATCCATGAAAACCTCAATGATCTTTTCAACAAAATCGGAAAATATACTTACCATACACCTTTGGAAAGTGGCCGGTGCGTTGCATAAGCCAAATGGCATGCGACGATAGGCAAATGTTCCAAAGGGACATGTGAATGTGGTCTTCTCTTGATCATCCAGGGCTATCACAATTTGGTTATATCCAGAGTATCCATCAAGAAAACAGTAAAAAGCATGACCGGCTAACCTTTCGAGCATCTGGTCGATGAATGGCAAAGGAAAGTGATCTTTCCTAGTCATGGCATTTAGCTTCCGGTAATCGATACATACTCGCCATCCAGTCTGAATGCGTGTAGGCACGAGCTCATTCTCATCATTCTTGATAACAGTTACTCCGGACTTCTTGGGAACGACTTGAACTGGAGAGACCCAACGGCTATCGGAGATAGGGTAGATCACTCCGCAATCCAAAAGCTTGATTATTTCCTTCTTCACCACTTCCATCATTGGAGGGTTGAGACGGCGTTGAGCCTCTCGAGTTGGTTTAGCCCCCTCCTTAAGAAGTATACGGTGCATGCATGTGGTAGGGCTTATTCCTTTAATGTCGGCCAAAGTCCACCCTATGGCCATTTTGTGCTCTCGCAGCACCCTCACAAGCTTCTCCTCCTCCATTGCTGTGAGACTTGATGAAATGATGACGGGCAATGTTTCGCCTTCTCCCAAAAACACATACTTCAAATGGTCCGGCAACGGCTTAAGTTCAAGCGATGGTGCCTGAACAACAGAAGGTAGCATCTTAGTGGAAACTGAATTTGAAAGTGATAGTGGAACCTTACCATATTGTTGTGGCAATGACTCAAGGGCTGCCACAACCTCAATTATTTCTTCACTAGAACCCATTGCAAAGAATTCCTCCTCCTTGCCGTGGCCTTGCATTGGCCCAAATCCTTCATTTTTGCGCTCTATGGCCTTAGTGATGGTTGTTTCCAGGGCGTCCTCGTTCAATTCTTCAAGGTATACCTGCGCCAAAGAATCGATAACATCAATGGAAAAACAAGAATGGTCATCAACGGGATATCTCATAGTTTCAGAAATATTAAAATCAATCACTTCCCCATCGAATTCCATTGTCAAGGTGCCTTTGTATACATCAATCTTCGTTCGGGCCGTCTTCATGAATGGCCTACCAAGGAGAATTGGCAAAGATGTAGAATGGGCTGAATCCTCCATGTCTAGGACGTAGAAATCAGCCGGAAAAATTAAATGGTTCACCTGCACAAGCACATCCTCCAAAACTCCTTTTGGATACGCGTTAGAACGATCAGCCAATTGTATAATTACACCATCTTGTTTTAATTCACCCAAATTCATAGATGCATAAATAGAATAAGGCATGACATTTATGGATGCACCTAAATCAAGCATGGCATGTTCAAAACGATTATGTCCAATTACACAAGGAATCGTGAAACTACCGGGGTCTTTGCACTTGGTAGGCAGTTTACGTTGCAAAACAGCGGACACATTCTCGCTTACCTTCACTACCTCTTTGTTTGCCCTTCTTCTCTTTGTATTGCATAGGTCCTTGAGGAATTTAGCATACTTTGGAACCTGTTTGATTGCATCGAGAAGCGGTATGTTCACTTGCACCTTCCGGAACGTTTCAAGAATGTCCTTCTCGCTTTCTTCCTTTTTTTCTTGCATGAACCTGCGAGGAAAAGGTACATTGGGCAGATTAGGACGTGAAGT
Source organism: Pyrus communis (assembly GCF_041283825.1). NCBI lineage: Eukaryota > Viridiplantae > Streptophyta > Magnoliopsida > Rosales > Rosaceae > Pyrus > Pyrus communis. The sequence goes on from NC_142568.1 coordinate 4,982,034, forward strand.
ACATGAATTTGAACTTAAATTACCTGATTTGGCCGAGTTAGGGTGATCTGCCTCAGGTTGTGTCGTCTCTTCATCTACTTTCTGGGCAGATTTGGGATTGTTTGGCTCGGTCCCAACTTCTTTTCCACCCCTTAGGGTGATGGCCTTGGCGGATTCGAATCCTCCCTTTGGATTGACTGTGGTTGAGCTAGGAAGCTTTCCTTGCTCTCTAATCTGTCCAAGGAACTCAGAAATCTGCCCTATTTGTTTCTTCATATCCATCATCTCCTTCTCGTTATTTTCTATTCGGTTGTTTTGATTTTGCAACCCCTGCGAAATAGAGGTTAGTAATTGCATAGCTTGATTACTTTCCAAAGACGTACCTGAATGAGATGATGCCGAAGGTTGTTGGGATTGTTGGGGTGCATACGGCTTGGAATAAAAACCAGGGGGGTTTGGCCTAAATCCTCCTTGTTGGGCAGCTTGTTGTGGCTCCCTCCATTTGAAGTTTGGATGGTCCCTCCATCCGGCATTGTAAGTGTTCGAGTATGGGTTGTTTTGATTTTGTCCTTGGAAACCAATTGCATTGGCAGATTCCCACCCACCATTCTCGATTAGTTGAGGGCACTTGTCGGATGGATGCCCTTGAATTGAGCACACGCCACAAACTTGGTGTTCTTGTGCTTTTGGACCAATCACAACCTGAGAAACAAGAGAAGTAAGATTAGCAAGTTGTGATTGAATTTCAGAAATAGCACTCACCTCATTTACACTTTGTTGCCGTGGGGCTTCCCTTTGGCCCACTCCTTCATATTGTTGAGCGTTGAGCGCTCGGTTGGCTATGAGAATCTTGGCATCCCTTGGTGTTTTGTCCACCAATGCTCCTCCCGCTGACGCATCAACCATTTGACGTTCGATAGGAAGGAGGCCCTCATAGAAATATTGAAGGAGAAGTTCCTCCTTCATTTGATGTTGAGGACATGAAGCTACAAGGCCCTTGAAGCGCTCATAATAAGCCGGGAATGTCTCACCATGATTCTGTTGAATACCACTAATTTTCTTCCGTAGGAGAATCACTCTCGAAGTAGGGAAGAATTTCTCCAAGAAAGCACGCTTCATACTCTCCCACGAAGTCACAGTTCCCGGGGCTAGTTCGTAGAGCCAATCTTTGGCCTTGTCCATAAGTGAAAATGGAAAGGCCTTCATCTTCAATATACTCCCATCCACATTGACGGGGGTCATGCTCGAACAAACCACCTCGAACTCCTTCAAGTGTTTGTTGGGGTCTTCCATAGACAAGCCATGGAACTTCGGAATATGGTGTAACAAACTGGATTTGAGTTCAAATTCCTCAGTCTTCCCCTCTGCAGCCGTGGGGTATTGGATACAAAGAGGCAATGCATTATCCAAACCTGAGGCCGAAAGCTCCTTGATGGTTCTATTATCTGCTGCCATGGCTTGTTCTTCTTCAAAAATCTGATCCGTGGGCTTTTCTTCTACACCTACTTCGTCTTCTTCAAGCCCAGGTTGTGGTGGAGGTTGTGGTGGCTCTTGTTGACTCCTCGTTCTCCTCAAAGTGCGTTCAAAATCACCGTCAAAGTCGGAGATGTTCTCTATAATAGGCCGAGAGCGACGAGTCATACACAGTACCTAAAAAACAAGGAAACAAACAAACTAAGAATCTAAAATAAGAATGCACGAAAAACAAAAAAAATATAAAAATAAAGACAAAGGATTAGCAAAGTTGCTAATCCCCGGCAACGGCGCCAAAATTTGATGCGAGATTTACTTGACACTCAAATTAAACCCTCGTTTGACAATTGTAGTAGAATGGATAAGTGAGGGATCGTTCTAGACCGGGGATTAGGAGGGCTTGCTAAAACCTTCTAAATTGACTTAAAAACATAAAAACTAAATTAAAATACTCTTAACAAGACTACTATGACTCAGAATGGCTTTGAAAAACTCAAATTGTCTAAAACAATCAAATTGACTCAAATAGAAGCTAGAACTTGATTTAGACGAATTTGCAAATGTTTATGACTCCAAAAGCTTAAAGTTACAAAAATAAAACAAATACGAATGATTAAAACTTAACAAAATAGAGGGGGGGAATTGTGTTTGGACGATATTAAATTAAAAAGACAGAATATAATTAAAGGCAAAATGTAAATATGAATGTGATGAAAATATGGATGATGGAATAGCCAAGGGGTTCTTCTCCACACATGTTACACTTGCAAACAAAATTGATTCTCAGTTGGTCTTTCGATAAGTTGTGAAACTCAATGCTCCAAGTTAATTAGATCCGCTTAGATTAACTTTCAGATTTCCCTAAATTCGTTGGATTGAATGGAATACGCATTACAACCAAATTATTCTTAATCAAAGTCCCTAACTATGGAATACGCATGATAGAGACATTTAACCAAGATCATTAAGTTCAACGGAAATCATAAACATCGACGAGGCATTCGTTACTATGGAATACGCATGAAACTTATGCCAAGAATTCGTTTAACGAGATTGTTTATAAGCAACCTCTACTACTTGTGAATATAAGTTCATAACGATTAGGTGAAATTCACTTATATTCTAGCGTCATATTTATGCATGAAAATTAAGCTTGCAATCTCAATGAACATACATAAATAAGTTATCAATCAAACAGTTAAACGAATTGAATCCACAACTTATGAAATTCCAACCAAACGTAATCAATTCAAAATGCAAATATAAACATAGTTTCGAATCACCCCCTAGCTAAAGGGGGGTTTAGTTCCTCATAACTTTGAAATCAAAGAAACACTTAAACATTCCAACAACTCAAACGTGAATTGTATGAACGTTTAGGCACTCTTCTCTTCCCTTCTCATACGTACAAAACAAAGAGAATTAAATTTAAACTTTGAAATCAAAGAAACACCTAAACATTCCAACAACTCAAACTTGAATTGTATGAACGTTTAAGCACTCTTTTCTTCCTCGTTGTTGTAGCACAAGGTCTAAGGTGAGCTTAAGGGCTTTAGGTGTATGTGGAATGGAGTAGGGAGTGGTTGGAGATGGAAGAATGAAGAGAAAATATGCAGAAAATGAAATGGGACTCACGGCAATGGAATGGTATTTGTGTTGTGTGAAGTGTTGTGAATGGAAATATGAGATATGAATTGAATGGGTGCAAGGGTATTTATAGGAGTAGTGGAGGGAACATATGGTTGTTTGTTTAAGATGCAAGTGGCTAATTAATGATGGAAAAGTATGTGATTTAAAGGATACAAAGTGAATGAATCATGAATCATTGTGGATGAAAGGTGGAAGTGCATGTGTTGATGACTAGGTTAGTGGGTGGAAATATGAAAATGGCATATAGGAATGGGAGCTCACGGTTTGAATGTGTAAAGTGTGTGTGAATGCATGTGAAGATGCAATAAATAATGCATGTAGGGTTAGGAAATAATGAAGAAATGCATGTGAGATGTTTGGAAAGGAAATGGGAACCCACGGCAATGAAGTTGTTTTGTGTTGTGAATTATGATGAATGCATGTGAGTTAAAGAGGGAGAATGTGGTGAAATGATGAAGTAGGAAGGTGGAAATGCATGTGAGATGTTTGGAAAGGAATAAAGAATGAATGGTGGAAATGTGAGTGAATGATGTGCATGTGTGAGAATGCATGTGGAATTAAGAGGAGTATGGAAGTGAAATAAATGAATGATATGTTAAGTGATAAGTGAATGATATGTGGTGAGTGATAAGTGAATGGTTTGATAAGTGATCAATGAATTAGTTTAAAGGGCTAGGGTTTAAGTACATAGAATGGGCCTAAAATAGGTTGGTTTGTATGGCATAATGTGTTTGATTGGGCTAGAGCCATTGTTTTGTGTCTTCAAGTGCATACAAGGCCTTCAAATTCGTCCATCCTCTTGGCTCCATGGATAAGCTATCCAATCCATGCCCAAAAATGCTCCAAATGGCCTCAAAATGCACTTTCTTGCTCCCTAGGCCCTTAGAACCTGAAAACACACAAAAGAAGCATAAAGGACTAAAATAACGAGAGAAACATAACGTAAATGCACGAGAACAAGCCATTTAAGTCGCATGAATATGCTCCTATCATGCATCCCAAAGGGTTATCTTAGCATTTCACAACAGTATAACACTGAGGAGCAAGTAAAACGTATATGAGTATGCTATGACGACATATAAATCTCAACCACAAAACAATATTTTTCGAATTATAAATCATGGCATAATATGCATAAACCAATTTAAAAGCATTTGTGGAAACTATACAATATACATATATATATATATATATATATATGAAAACAAAATGCCCACTCACTGATATGTCGATGGATCGTAACCCTCTAGCCTCGCTTGCCTTCATACGTCATCGAGGTAAGACTGCCCTATATGTGAAACAACTAATAATAATTAATTTAAATAACACATACACTAGAAGCTAGGAAAAACTCCTCATAGCTTGCTCAAACGGAAGGTTTGAATATACGAAAATGTTCTACTCGAAGTCACGGACCTGCACATGCCACCCACTAGCCGGGCAGAGGTTGGACGAGCTGTCACGCGCAGCCCAACCCACATCTATACGCATGGCCACTCCCAGGCACGCGCCTGGTAGAATCTGACAAAAGATAGGAATATTCCGTCATAGTTGATGGAATATTCCGTTAAACAGTTAACGGAACCTGACACCGTTAGAATATTCCATCAAGTCTGACAGAATATTTGTCATCTTCTTTAGTGCGTCACCTCCATCCGCCACCGCCGACCGTCGTCTAGTTTTGCTGGAATCTGGAGATTTTCGCTGGTTTCTGGAAAATGTTTAAAACCTTGTAACTTTGTCATTTCTCAACCATTTTGCATGAAATTTGTATGGATTTGAAGCTTGTGATAAGGAGAACAAAATCGTACTTGTTAAAGTTCGAAATGTGGACAGAAGAGGACTGAAAAAGCCTCGAAAGTCTTAACCTAGTTTTCAACTCTTCGAAACCATGTGTTTCAACGTTGTCTCCACTCTAAACTTAGCCTAAGGACTCCAGAGAGTTATGTTGATGCTTCCAAAACCTTCAAAACTTCGTAACTCGGTCGGGATCACATCGAAGCTAAGTCGTCCAAGTCGAAGCTTCCGAGTCAACGAGTCAAAACTCGTCCATTTGAGAATCGGTTGGTATGGTTGGGTTTATGGGCTCGAGAGGAGTATGATGGTGGTGTTTGCAGCCTCGATCTATGAATTTTGATGCGTGTTCTTGAAAGTTGCAGAGATGAAGAAGCTCGGGCAAGGAGAGAGAGAGAGAGGGAGAAGATGAGAGAGAGGGAAGATGAGTTTTGATTGGTTGCAATGTTGAGGGAAGCAAAATAATTGGTGGTGAGGTGTAAGGCATGGATCTGGTTTTAATGAAGAAAAAGGATAGGATTTGTACAGATGAAATCACAAGAAATCTACCGTACCTTATCAAAAACAGTGTTTTTGACACTAAATAATTTAACGCACACTCGTAACGACGAGTACAACTTAATTACGATAGTGAGAAAAATAATTTAAAGCTACATAATTATGTCCACGTCACTTTGCCAACAAGGGCATAAATGTCAATTTACACACTCGATGAGAAATTACACAGAAAATTAGGGACAGGTCGTCATATTTCTTGCCTCAATTTCCATTGGAAATGTCTATTATTTTATTTTTTTTTCCAATGAAAATAATATTTGTGACACACTAGAGTAGTAGTTAATGGTTGAAAATTGTAATTGCGACAATTGTGCACTCTCACAAATAAAAATTATTTTGTTGGAAAAAAAATTTCCGACACAATTATTTGGTCAACGTCAGTGTAAAAAACATGTCGTCTTTTGGAAAGTAATTTCGTCAACTATATACTTATTTACGATCACATTTCCATGTCAAAAATAAAATAAGTTCGTCATTTTGAAAATTCATTTCTGACGAAAAATTAACTACTAACGACAAGTCTTGTGCATCAATAATAAAGTATTTTTGACGGCTAATTGGAAAAAAAGTATTTCCAATGGGACAATTTGCGATGCCTAGCGAGGGCTTTTCCCTGTTGGAAGTAAGTATTTGTGATGGCAAAATGTCTTTTTCAACGGCATTTGACCCTCGCTAATGACACTTTGTTTTGTAGTCTTGACTTCAATTTTGCAGCGGCTGCACAATACAATTAGTTCGTCAAATTCACTTGAATCTTAGCTGATGGATTCTTGATCAACATGTTATGCCATAGCATTATGGTGAGCATGAGCATTTTGATGAACAAGATTGATATCCAATAGGCATGTACGATATCTATGGATGAACTTGAAGAGGAGTGTTGATGTGAGTCTTTTATTGTAAATATTCTAAGAGTTCTATGTTTGGTAGGATTACGATCTGTAATTGATTGTAACATTTCGTAATTAGTTTCCTTATGGAATAAGGCATGTGTGCCTATATAATGTACACCCTATAGGATTAATAATATTCTTTCAAATATTCAGCGAAACCGTGTTATATTATCCCTTGATATTTTCGTATCAGACCCCTCTCCTTTATCTCTATCAAATTTTAGCCTCTTCGACTTGAACTAGGATTCCGAATCTAGTCCCTCTTTGAGTTCAATTCATTCCTTATCTGATCAGCCACAAATTTTGATCTTAGAATGATTCAAACCTCATCAAAACCCTATCTAATCCTTAACCATCCTAATTTCTCCTGGACTCAACCGAACCATCATCTAAATTTGATCATGTGGCAATCCTTATTCTACTAGGATTGGGTCGAACCTCTGGCATTTCACTTCTGGGTTGGACATTCACTACTAGGCCAAGCCTTTCTTGGGCTGAGATTTTACAATTTTCTGGACTTCGGGCCTTTTCAGCCCAAATCTTAGATTTCGGACCCAAATAACACCTCACAGATAACTTTAGCGTTGAGTACGTTTGTTAAAAAATAAAGGAAACAAATTCCTTTCTTTGAAATGCACAATAAGTAAACTAAATGTGTTAACTTGTAAAAACTGAAACTACAAATATTAAAGTAGAACTTCGATGAAACTACTAGAACAAAATCATCGTTGATCTTATATAATTGTTTACATGAACAAAAGAGTAAAATTAAATCCCCTTGACAGGAAAGAAAAAGGAAGAAAAAGACTCCAAAGTCCTTATCCAAATTTCTAAAAGAAGAAAAAAGGTCCTTCTCCAGAGAGGCGTGTGAATAATTTGCCCATGGAATATGATGGCGCTTAGCTGTGACTTGTATATCTTCTTGTGCCATAGTGTGTATTGTGATGTGTGCGCATCTTACAATCGATTTAAAGGAAACTTCATTTCAATCCCTAAATAAGATTGCTCTTTCAATAATACCGTATGTAAGATTAAAAACTAAAAATAGTCCTCCATGTCAGATTATAGTATTCCATGCCACATTTAATCATTGTTTTTTATAAATTTATTGCATTTTTAATTTCCCTATTTACCCTTATTACTCTCTTAAAACCAATTAGAAAAACAAATATATAATTAATTTTTCAAGAATGCTTAATTAACTAGATCCATAATTAACATGTTCGTTATAACAATAACATTACCATAAACCTCCATGTGTTATTCCAATCAAGAAACCTAGAAAACTCAAAAACCATGATCAAACAAAAAAAGCCAGAAAACTTGGAAACCAAAAATCTCGTTGTATTCGGAAGAAAGAAGAAAAAGGGGCTTTTAGATGCCAAATTGACGGTGAATCCAGAGATAAATGAAAAAAAAAAAATACAAATAGAGAGAAATCACAGCCTAATTGACCGTACCAAATTAATCGGACATACACTATATAGTACCTAACTGACTGTACCGAATGGATTTGACCTAATTGACAGTACCTAAATGATTTAGGTGCATTCATGTAGGTACTATGATTTAGGTGCATTCATGTAGGTACTATGATTTAGGTGCATTCAAATAGATACCATGATTACATATTTAGGTGCATTTGACTAGATACTGTGATTTAGGTGCATTGTGATAGGTACCATGGTTTAGGTGCATTTGACTTGATACTATGATTTATGTGCATTTGACTTGGTACTATGATTTATGTGCATTTGACTAGGTTCTATGATTTAGGCACATTAGGACATGGTTTTAGTGCATTCGATTATGTATAATATATGATTTGCCTATTTTTATTTCCTCTATGCTTTGAATGGTGATGATGAATAATTTGAATTAGGCATTTGTTAATTCTTATAACGTATCACTGATTTTTTTTTTTTAATTGTGTTTGTAGGGTTAGAAAGTTAAAATGGAGAAACCCCATCTATTTATTTCTCTCAATTATATATATATATATTTTTTTTTGCTATTTTGTGGGTTGATCTCAAATGTCTAACACTATATAATTGCTATTTTATATCATGAGAAGTCAATTGTATTTTGGCTGTTGTCGTTTTTCCCTGTTTTATGCCAATTTCCGGCAATTAAATTGTTTTCACATACTATACATTACTCAAATGGAATAATGTTAGGTAGATTATATTTTTAGATCAAATTTGTAAGTTATGTGATTTGTCAGTAATAGAAAATAAATACGTTAATTAACACTTAAGTAATAATTCAATCGTCAACGACCACGTCATATTATTACAGAATTAAATAGACGGTGTCCCTACTGTTAGCCAGTTTGGATGATATAGAAAAAGTTTAAAACTCTGGATATTATGTTCTTGTTTCAATTACAATAAGCTTTAACAGCCAATCATCCATTGCGCCCTTGCATGACCCTTTTTTTTTTTTTTTTTTTTTTTTAACAAATGATATTATTTACACTAAAAGAGTGGAGGAGTGGACTAAACCTCATAATGGGATATCAATAATGTAATTCAAATTTTCCTACGGCGAAAATCGAATCTAAAACATTTCAGTTACAAGTGAAAAGAAATATCCGTAAACTGTAGTACTAAATAGCTCATGACTTATTTATTTATCTTTTCTCATTTTCAAACATAAATTTCATCGCGTCCCAAGTTGTTTTCATTTTTTTATTGTGTAATTTAATGTAGAAATATTTCTTTTATCCAAATAAATAAAACTTAAAAACAAATTTTAAAATCTTAGTTCTGATGAACCACGACTTTATTTCATGCACTTTGGACTTATCACATCTTGTTTTCAGTTGACTATTATAATTTGTCCAACAAGAAATCCTTGAAACTTATACATACGAATTTGATTTTTACAATGTCAATTTGGCACCACTATCCGTTATTTACTTTTGGGAAATTTTATTTAAACTTATGTAACCTATTTCTACATTCAACTTACTTTATGCACCCATTTGATTTTTAACTAAACTATTAATATCTCTTTAAACCCTAATTTACTACCTAATATACCCCCATAAACCCAATTCAATATGTGAATTTATTTTTACACCCATAACTGTTGGTCTCTCCTGACATCGTGCTTTGCTTTTCAAGGTTAGCTTTCAGATTATCATAAGTTATTAGGACTTTTAGGCAATACTATTTATGTGATTAGTATAGCTAGCTGTGTAATGCCTATTGGTTCCATAACTCCCGAGTTTAGTACATCAATGCAAACTAGTGTACTGCCTTTTGGATCCATAATTTTTGGTCTCTCCCGAGTTAAGTTATAGAACCATTGAATTTTGGCAATTAAAACTCCAATCATGATCTCTTCAAGCTGAGAGATGAATATTGAACACCATTTCTTTAGAACTAAGTCTTAAGATTGATTAATTACACTATTTTCTTCTTCTTCTTCTTCCTCCTTGAAATTGAACTCATACAGAACAAGCATGCATGTCTCCAGTTCTGCTTTTTTAAGCTAGAAATAATTTTTTTTTTTCAACAATACCGATTCCAATAACAACAATTGTGAGCCCGTGACGAAAACTAGAGCCAGAAGCAAACCATATATCTAAAACTACTATAATCTATGGGAGGAGATTTGAACTTAGGTAAAAGGAGGTGGACGCAAAAAATTACAGTAAAATAACTTCAAAACTCTAAAAAAATTAAAATCAAACGAACAAAAAAAAATTCATAAATTGAGTCATACCTTGATTGGAGGATTCAAAACTTCAAAATCACCATTCATCAATAAAAAAAACTTATTTTTCTCGATGAGAGCTATTAGGGTTTTAGCTAGAATGAACGTAGGATAAACAAAAAGTAATTGTAGGGTTTATTGATAAATTTGAGTTTTATTATTAATTTTATTTTGTACTTAATAGTAATTATGCAATAGGTAAAAATAGATTAAGTTAGGTGTAAAAAAAGATTACATGAGTTTAAATAAAATTTCCCTTTACTTTTTTATATATTGGAAAAAGATGCTTATAGAACGAGTTCAATAATTCCAACCGTACAAAACAAGTACACAGATAGTCCCCTGGTAAGGTATGAAAATTTGACCCTTAGGATTGTCCGCACAATACAAAGAACGAAGAGAGACGTACTTTCATGATTCAATTTTCCTCTTTTTTTAATTTTTTAATTTTTTTTTTAATTATTAACTATGAGCATGTTTATTTATTTTGTTTGGGATGGTAGGAACCAAGTACCTGTTGTAATTAGTCACTAACAATACGGTCTAGTTTTATTTATTCATACTTATAAGTAAGAGCTTTAGATTCAAATCACATATATAACGAGTTTAATATTTACCTATTATGACAAATCACTAATTAATATTGTCATGAAGTGCTTAACATCCTTTATCTCAACATTAGAGATATTGTGTTCGAATCCTATTTTTATAACTTGTATAAAAATGACGTATTTTTACCGCAAGTATAATAAAAGCACCAAAATAATCTGAATCCGTTTGATACCCAATAAAGAACAAAAGAAAGTTTCTTCTCCAAAATATAAAACTAATATAACTTGAATAAGGTGATTAGTTTACAATTCTTCAAATAAAAAAAATAAAACAAAGAGGAATAACTTTCTGTTGGATACTTTGTATGTAAGATTTCTAACTTGCGTTTTTGTGTGCCGTTGTTGTGCTTATGACCGAAACAAGATTGCCTAGAGGTATGCGGTGCAACCTAAAATGGGTGTCACAAGTCGGGTAGCGTCAAATATGAAGGTGTTTAAACTGAGCTCACATAACATTATCTGTGCTCAAGCTCGAGAAAAGCTCGTACACGTATGCTCAAGCTCGGCTCAAATGATTTTTTCAAGCTTGACCTTAGCTTTGGCTTGGCTTGGTTGTAAACCAAAGTCGAGTTTTTAATTAAAAGAATACATCCCAAAATAACTCAAAATAATAAGTTAAATTTTTATGAAATGGTTATCCGTTCAACATCAAATGGTAGGAGTTGCTCACGAGTTTTATGAGCCGAACGTATCAATACTTAACCTCTGCTCACTTTTCTCGCAAGCTCAATATTTTGTTCAAATTAAACTTGTTTTGCTGATTAACCCAGCTTGAACGAGGCCAAAACAAGATAATGCAAGTCGAACTCGAACCGCTGTGGCCCGGTTTACATAACTAATGTGTATTTAGAAAGTCAATCATCAATCGGATACAGTTTTGGATTATAAACTTAAACGGTAAAAAGGAGTTTTTTATTTGTACGTAAGCATTTGAAAGAATAAGTACTGCCGTAAAAAGGAGTTTTTTGTACATAAGCATTTGAAAGAATAAGTACTGCAATAGAGTCCGACGTTTTGTGACCAAAGAAACCAAAGAAGTACTTGATTGATCATTGATGGGCTTTTCAGGACTGCGACCTTTGAGTTTTCAATTCATTTTGTTTTACGTATGTCGTTCCCAGATCGGGAATCCCTCCTGCTTCTATGCAACAATGACCAATCCCTTCACTTTCAGACGTCAGTTTCTCGTATCTTTGGAGAGTACAGTTTTTGCTAAGCTGGATATGCTGCGGCGTTGTTTCAGAAGCTCGCCATTTTGTCTTCTTCTTCCCAATTCTCTCTCATCTGTCAAAGACTGGCATATAATTCTTACGTCAGTGTCCTTTGCATGGCATTGGTTGCTCAGTATATATATTCCAACTTCTTGTAAGTTTTTCAATCGCTCTCTCCAACGGCACAAAAGGTCATCTTCTCTGGATTCTGGTTTTTGATCAGGGGTCTTGGTGTTTGGTGATCGCCGAGTATGTTCACCTGAAACAATTAAGCTGGCTGTTTTAAGTTCTCTCCGAAGGATTTGGTAAATTAATTGGCATTTCAAGATTAAAGCCCTTTAGTTGTTTCTTTAACTCAAGAAATGTTCTAATCCAATCTAAATTGCGGGGAGGTGCACGCTACTTTAGCCAACTTGCGTTGCATATTACTTGTTTGAACTATGTTTTCTGTGGTGTTTGAAATTTTTATTTCTAGTACTGATCGACTATACTGAACAATTGAATGCCATCACATACTAAATCGTTTAATTTCCTTGCCATGCAATATCCAACGCTCTTTAATGACTGATGAGAGTCTTGATGATTTGATGAGGCAAAAACTACTGGGATTAGTTGCTAATCATTGAAATTTGAAATTTTCTGTTTATTTGTTTAGATGTAATTACTGTTTCTGATACTTAGAAACTCAATAAACAAGAAAATCCACTCAACTAAGCTGGATTTTTCATATTTCCAAACCACAAAGCAGATATTATAAGATGATTTAAGGAATAAAAACTTGTATTAGATGTGTGTTTTATTTGTTAAATACTTTTTGCATCCTTAAACTTTATTCTTATGACAAACTTCTGAATCCACAGATTGTCTATCTCTGCGTTCTCAGTGCGGGACAAGACAGTTGAGCCACGATGGATGCCCTTGAGACTATTTTGAAGGAAGCTGTTGATCTGGTACATGTTCTTGATGTATTTACTTTTTGGTGTTAAACCAGGAAAACCTAAAGCTTTATGCTAATTATAAAGTTCATATAAAACTTGTCTGCAAGAGGATTTTACCTATTATATTAGAGGGTTTTGAGTATTTTGGCAGTTTTATAAATCTTTAATATCCTGGCAGGAGAACATACCTGTTGAGGAGGTCTTCGAAAATTTGAAATGTACAGCTGCGGGTCTCAGTACTGACGAGGTACAAAAGCGGCTGGAGATGTTTGGCTACAACAAACTTGAAGAGAAAAAGGTTTCAAATAACTTGTTTAAGCTTGTGCTTTTTCTTGTATTGTAATTAATTTTCAATAGATTGTTTCCTAAGAAGAATTTATTTTAGTAAGCCTTCACCTTCTTGCATTGTAACTCTGTCTTTCAAATTGCAGGAGAGTAAACTACTCAAATTTCTGGGATTTATGTGGAACCCTTTGTCTTGGGTTATGGAAGCAGCTGCGTTAATGTCCATATGTCTTGCGCGCGGAGGCGTAAGTTCCTAGTAGTTCATTTTACCATTGAGACTAGAGACTAGATTTCTGAACTGATTTTTGTAAACTTTATTCTTTCAGGGACTGGGTCTGGATTATCACGATTTCGCGGGTATCATTATATTACTCATAGTTAATTCAACTATAAGTTTTATAGAGGAAAACAATGCTGGTAATGCAGCTCAAGCCCTTATGGCAAGACTGGCTCCAAAGGCGAAGGTTACCCACATTTTTATATACCAGTTACTTTTTCTTTCTGCGCTGAATGTTTCATTTGTTATGTTCCTTTCCATCATGTTGGTAGTTAACAAAATCTGAACAGGTTTTACGAGATGGAAAATGGAGTGAGGAAGATGCTTCTGTGCTGGTTCCTGGAGACATTATCAGTATCAAATTGGGTGATATTATTCCTGCTGATGCTCGTTTACTCCAAGGAGATCCTTTAAAAATTGATCAGGTAGCTAAGTCGCATGTCGCTGTGTAATAAATCATTTCCAGACAGTTTCGGACTTTCTGTTAACTGTTTTTCTTGTTTTCAGTCCGCTCTTACAGGAGAGTCACTTCCAGTAACTAAGCATGCCGGTGATGGTGTATACTCTGGTTCAACATGTAAACAAGGCGAACTTGAAGCGGTTGTCATTGCAACTGGAGTACATACCTTCTTTGGAAAAGCTGCCCATCTTGTTGAAAACACAACTCATGTTGGGCACTTTCAGCAGGTAGTATTTTTGGATAGTGCTATTCACACACCAATATTTACCTCCCACGCACCTTCGTCACTTTTCAGGTATTGATTTTGAAGTCATTCGATCCGACGGCCGAAAATTGAGAGGGGTGTGTGAGAAGTAAAAATGGGTGTGTGAATAGCACTACCCATATGTTTTACAGCCCTTTTCATGTTAATAGAGTGAGTTCACGTTCATGTTGCTAAAATGTCAAGCCAATAGACATGTTTCGTATGAGATGAGACGCTCATGAACATACAATTGAGCAGCATTAAAACTATGAATTTGTTGCTTGAATGTAAGAAACAGTGAAATCTACCTATGCTAGAGTGTTTTGTCTTGAGCACGACGACTTTTTACTCGTTGCACATCTCTAAAGAACCATATGGACTGATTGTTTCAGGTCTTAACATCTATTGGAAACTTTTGCATTTGTTCAATTGCCACTGGACTTGTGATTGAGCTCATTGTCTTCATTAGTCAAAATAGAGGTTATCGACCTTCGGTAGACAACCTTCTTGTACTACTTATCGGTGGCATCCCAATTGCTATGCCAACAGTTCTGTCTGTCACCATGGCCATCGGTTCTCATCGGTTGGCTCAGCAGGTTCAACTAAAACCATGAAATTTTCCGTACTGAATTAGACCATCTATCTCTTCGGTTTGGAAATCAAATTAACTTGCTTGAGTTCATTTCAGGGTGCAATTACCAAGAGAATGACAGCTATTGAAGAAATGGCTGGGATGGATGTGCTCTGCAGTGATAAAACTGGAACTTTAACTCTCAACAAACTAACAGTGGACAAGAATTTGATAGAGGTGATAATCTTGTTCCTGTCGTATGGTTAAAGGGAAACTTCTTGTTTACAGAGAAAAATTGAACCCTAGTATTCGATTATACGGACATTGATTTGATGAGCACTTCCATTTGCAGGTCTTCGCCAAAGGTGTTGAAAAGGACACGGTTGTATTGATGGCTGCAAGAGCTTCAAGATTGGAAAATCAAGATGCTATTGATGCAGCAATTGTTGCCATGCTAGCTGATCCTAAGGAGGTAGTAGACTATATGACACAAAATGTTTATGTAGCTGTTAGGGTCCACACAATTCCAATAGGACCTGATTAAGCGTTTCAAATTTCAATTTAGTATTCCACACAATTCCAATATCAGTGCTATTGTTGTACATGAGAAGTGCATAATTACAGTATCATATTACGCCAGGAAAAGAATGACGTTTCTGTGTAAAAATAGATATAGCACGTCACCTAATTTGGAAAGCTGTTAAATTTGAAACTTTTCGAGAAATTGGACATTTTTGTTCTCTACAGTTTTCAAACTTGGAATGCATTAATGTGTTTTCTTAACTAAAGCTTCCATGAGCTGAGTTTCTCTTTTGTCCATTTGTAAGGCTCGAGCGGGGATTACAGAAGTTCACTTCCTTCCATTCAATCCAACTGATAAAAGGACAGCACTTACATACATAGACACAACCGGTAACATGCACAGGGTGAGCAAAGGTGCACCAGAGCAGGTACTTAATCTATCAATTTTAAATCTCAGTTTCTTAGTCCTTCACATTTAAAAATGGCCTGAGTTTCAAAAATATTTGTTCTGTGTAATTTGTAGATACTCAATTTGGCAAGCAACAAATCAGAAATTGAAAAAAGGGTACACACAGTAATTGAAAAATTCGCAGAGCGTGGACTTCGTTCCCTTGCTGTTGCGCGGCAGGTAATTAACAAGATTTTAACAACCACTCCTGGATGTATGCTTTTCTGAAGCATTATGGATGACAAGAGATATAATTTACAGGAAGTTCCTGCTGGTACAAAAGACAGTCCTGGTGGACCTTGGGAGTTTGTCGGTCTTCTCCCCCTATTTGATCCACCACGTCATGACAGTGCTGAAACCATTAGAAGAGCTCTAGATCTGGGTGTGAGTGTTAAAATGATCACAGGGGATCAACTGGCAATTGGAAAAGAAACTGGGAGACGACTTGGGATGGGCACAAACATGTATCCATCATCGGCGTTGCTTGGTGAAAATAAGAATAGTATCGATGGAACTCTAGTAATTGATGAACTCATTGAGAATGCTGATGGTTTTGCTGGTGTATTTCCTGGTAATCCTGTTTGTTACAGCTTGCAACTTTTGCTAGTCAATTTTGCATTGCTTCTGTCTGATTTGATTCTTCATTGCAGAACATAAATATGAGATCGTGCAGCGATTACAAGGTAAGAAGCACATAGTCGGAATGACTGGTGATGGAGTCAATGATGCACCTGCTTTGAAGAAAGCAGACATAGGAATTGCTGTCGCCGATGCCACAGATGCAGCTCGTGGCGCATCTGATATAGTACTGACAGAACCTGGTTTGAGTGTGATTATTAGTGCTGTTTTGACAAGCCGTGCAATCTTTCAAAGAATGAAGAATTACACAGTAAGGCGATCCTCTCCTCTTAATTCCTTTTGGAACTGAACCTGTAAGTGCGCCTGCTACTAAATTTTGGGGGTAGTTTTCCGTAACTGTGTTGGTTTTGTTTTCCTTTTTCAGATATACGCGGTATCTATAACAATACGTATTGTGGTAAGGAGCCCTCAATCTCTTTGATTCATAGATTACTTGACATCTAAGGATGCTGTAATGTGAGTTCTCAATTCTAACTGGGTTTGTTTTACAGCTCGGTTTCTTGTTGCTTGCGGTATTCTGGAAGTTTGATTTCCCTCCTTTTATGGTACTAATCATTGCCATTCTTAATGATGGTAAGCATTACTAACCTTTTACGTTCTATCATGTGTTGCGCTTGTCCGCAATAGGGTTTCTTGAGTGTGAATTCTCAGTTTCCTACTCATCTTTCATTTATTTTCCTTCTTGTTTCCGAAAATATTTCGAAATTTTGAGCTATTTCCCAGGTACTATTATGACGATATCCAAGGACAGGGTTAAGCCATCTCCAGTTCCTGACAGTTGGAAGCTGAGTGAAATCTTTGCAACCGGGATTGTGTTAGGCAGTTATCTGGCCGTTACCACAGTTATATTCTTCTCGATCATTTACGATACTAAATTTTTTCCGGTAATTGTTTCTTTTCTTAATTATGTGTTACTTCGTTCTGTTCTACTTTTGGCATAGATGAAATTGTTAGAAGCTCACATTTTGTACTTGATGACAATGATCAAGTTTTCACCTTCTATTGTTCTCTCTCGCAGAATAAATTCGGTGTAAAAGATATCTTCAACGAGAATCTCTATTATACCAACAAGACCCTCAATCGGGGAATGAATGACAAGCTTTCATCTGCTCTGTACCTTCAAGTTAGCACCATCAGCCAGGCTCTAATTTTTGTCACTCGCTCCCGAGGATGGTCATTCCTGGAAGTACCAGGTCTGCTTCTGCTTAGTGCTTTCGTAATTGCTCAACTGGTAAGTGGTTTCATGCTGTTTCAATCGAATAGCATTCAATTTTGTTTTCATATTAATCAAAATTAACACATAGGAAGTTGTTTATGTACTTATTTATGCTCAGAAACTTTAGTCTTTATATTAAACTAACATCTAATTCACATTTGAAAATTAAATATTTTGCATCCTTGCAGATTGCTACATTATTATCTGCTGTAGCAACATGGGAATTTGCTAGAATTCAAGCAATCGGCTGGAAATGGTGTGGTGTCGTGTGGATATACAACATTCTAATCTACATGCTACTTGATCCTGTCAAGATTTTTGTTCGATATGCACTCAGTGGGAGGGCCTGGAGTTTGGTATTGAACAAAAGAGTAAGTGAATATGAACCCTCCATCTCTTAATAATTTTGAAAAACCTTTTTTATTACGCGTTCTAACAGCATAGCAATGTATATGTGTATAATTTTGTAGACGGCTTTCAACACCCAAAAAGACTTTGGTAAAGAGTTCCGTGAGGCTGCATGGGCGGCAGAACAGCGGACAGTCCATGGCCTCCCATCTATGGAGGCAAAGAACATTCCTGAGAGGCACACATTCAGGGATGTTAGCATCATGGCTGAAGAAGCCAGGAGACGTGCAGAGATTGCAAGGTTGGTTCTCTTTCTTAAGTTGGACATTGATCACAAAGCAATAGTATTCAAGTTTCAGAAGAAAATGATAACATAAGTACTATTCTCTTGCCAGACATATACTTACAGACCGTGACTCTGTACACTATAATACTAGCGATCCAGATTCATAATTTGAAACATAAGATAGTTTGGCAAGAGAGCATTTCCGTAAATAATTTTTTACGATTTGTTTTGGCAGTGTTGTGTGTGTTGCCTAACTTTAAATTTTGGTGTTTCCTATCAATGCAGACTAAGGGAGCTTCACACTCTGAAGGGGAAGGTCGAGTCCTTTGCAAAGCTAAGGGGTTTAGACATCGAAACGAACCCAAATTACACTATCTAAGGGGCTACCCTATTTTCCCTCAAACTGTTACTACCTTGATATTTTTTTTCCCTTTTTGTTTTGTTTCCTTTCCTGTATTCTTAATTATCTTTTTACTTGTGTTGTATGGATTTGATCGACAGAAAGCTCTTATATGAAAATAAAATACATCAATAAAAGTTTTTATGTCATGGCTCTTATCAATATTTCAATTCCATACTCTTGGTTTCCGGAAACACTTGTATGTATGTACTGACTGTATTGTTACCCGCCTCTTTAATATATGTAGGCCTCATCTGTGAGGTGGTGAATAATGTAGTTGGTAAATGTGATACAAATAGAAAAACTCATAAAATTGATTATGGTGTGCAAGAGGGAGTTGAGTATGGGAAAATTGTTGAGTAAGTGTGTGTGTGTGTATTTATTTATTTTTAATTTTTTAACAAATGACAGCCAATCTACATTAATATTTAATGCGGTTTCTCTTCGAAATTATATCTAACAAGCTAACAGACTCTTTAGTGTATTTAAACATCATTGTATTCATTGAGTAATTAATGGAAAATAGATGAGATTGGATTCAGAGTTGTTATCTATTGGAAATGTGTCTTTAAGGTCAATTATAAGATGATATTTTATAAAGTAAACACGAAAATAATGTGACAAATGACAAGAGAATATGTGTTTAAAGTAAATGTATTGTATTGATGAGTTTAAAGTTACAATCTCTTTTTACAAAGTATCCTCTGATTCGATCTATGAAGTATAAGGTGTGTAGTGTTGTTGAGCCAAGGGTCGCGATGACTTGAACTTGCATGAATGGATGCCGCAAGGTTTTGGCTCTTGGCAATGGAGGAACTGTCACGTGTAGGGGTGCTTGGTGGTTCTTCACGGGTTTTACGAGGAACGCGATGGGTTTTCTGAGTCTTCTTGAGTGTTAAGTGTTTGGGGGGTTTGAGCGCTTGATAGCTTCAGAGTTTCAAAACTTCAGTGTCTGGGTGTGAATGATTTTTTCGACCCCTTTCTTTTTATTGGAACCTTCTATTTATAGACTCTCCAAGCTTTGCCTATGAAATAACCAAGATTTGATTTGTGTCTTGGTTCGTGATTTGACTCTATCAATTAATTTGTTTGATTTAAATTAAAATTAATTAAATAATTAATAAAGATAATTCTTTAACTATTTTCTGCCAAATGTTGCCACCTGTCCTCTTGATGACTCATCTGGTTTTGATGAGTCACATGCCATGTGTATTATTTGTGAGACATATGGCACATGCTACGTAAGCCCTCACAAGCCGAAATTTAACGTGTCTGTGAATATTTATTTTCACAAAAATTTCGAGGTCTACAAATGCCCCCACTTCAAGATGCGTTGTATACATGTGCTTGTCACACGTAGAAGATGTGTTTTGAGGTCCTGCACATAGTGAATGTATTTGACCACTATGCTTTGAAGTCCCTCAATTTAGATGTCAATTCAAGGGTCGTCGATGCTTGATCTTGAATTAGGCTGGAAATTTCTTCAAGTGCCGTTAAGGCTTGGTCTTGAACGAAACGGACCACGAGAGGCTTCACGTGGTGGGTGATATTCGACTTTGGTAGTGGATGAATCAACACATGTTCGTTGTGCTTGTTGACTCTTCACGAGCTTGATGAAGAACACGAGTGTTTGTTTTGGCCAGAGAGCTTTATGAAGTCTAATTTCATTTAAGGGTGGTGCACATTTGATCTTGAATCAGACTTATGATTTCTTCAAAGTCGTCGAAGCTTGATCTTGAACAATTGGGACCATGAATAGTATCACGTGACTGGTGATCTTTGGCTTTGTTGGGAATGAATAGGCACGTATTTGTTGTGCTTATTGATTCTTCACGAGCTTGATGAAAAGCAAACATGTTGGGTATTTAGATTTGAATTTGGTCGTGGTTGAGGGATTTCTAGATGTTTAGAGCTTCATCTTGCTTCCTTTTTTTTCCTCACTCATGAACGAGCGCCAAATATTTATAGGCAAAGGATTGGACTTGATTTGGAAGACCCAATTAAGCTCGCCATGCTGCTTTGTGTCATCCTACACATATAAATATATTTATAGGAAAACTAATGAAAAAGGCTTGAAAATTTTGAGTTTCAACGATAAGACAAAATAAAGAGTAAAGTGAATAGTATCAAATTTAACTTTTTAATTTAAAAATATAATTTTTCGTTAAAGTGAATATTATCATGAACTTTTTGTTAAAACCCCGAGCATGTTTGTATGTATATACACACACATATATTTACACACACTCAGACGGCACCATCACTCAAAGCAATGATGGCTTTTATTATATACACACATATATTTACACACACTCAGACGGCACCATCAATGCTTTTATGATTTTTTTTTTCCTGATTTCCCTCTGCTCTGCACGGCCCTTCATTCATGATTTCAGACGGAAATCACGTCTTCGTTCCTAATTTTGACGAAAATAGGCCACTTTTGCTACTGATTTTCCTTTCCCAATTTGCAGAATTAGATTAGGGTTGACTTCTGTGATGATTTTCTTCCCATTATATTGGGCATAAGCTGGGCAAAGCTCTTCACAAACGAATCCGCAGCTTCGAACGCTGCTGCTCTCGTTGCTTGCTGCTGTCGGCGGGATGGGAGTGGGCTGCGTTTCCTGCAGCTTCCGAAGGCAGCGTAACTAGAACGACAACCGCCATTCAATTTCTACGACTCGAAAATTGTTGCCGTTTGATTCCCCTTCGAAGAGCAACGTCCAACCTTAGACAGCAGATTCCTGAAGAGCAACGGGTTCCGTGATCTTCATGTCACTTGGGATCTTCCGTGATCGTCGATTTAATGTTGAAATTTTTCTCTTCTTTTTTTTTTTTTTTTTTTTTTCCTTTCTTTCTTTCTTTTTATGTTGCAGGTAACCACATCAATGCATGATTTGGTGGAGATGTCGTCTGTACCGAGTGCGAGCACAAAGCAGAAGTGACAACTTATTGTCTCTGCAAAGTAACGGCGATGTCGAAGACTCAAACCCATGATGGCGGACATGCTTCGATGATTCAACAGAGGCAACAATGTTGATAGTTGCGGCATTGCGGCTGATAGGTATGCCCCCGTGAGTGGATGTTGCGGCGAAGTGAGTTCCTTATAAAAGACAGCCGCAGCTTTTATGAGGGGGAGGACAAGCTTTGATGATTCAACAAAACAACGGTGATGACAGACCGATAGCCGCTACTACGCCACCAACAAATTGACGTTGCTGTGAAGTGTGAAGTGGGGGTCTAGTAATCTACCAAGGCGACGGGCGATTCCCGCTGTCACAACCAATGAGACGAAATTGCGAAGTGTTTTCCCCTGATGCATAATAACCTTCTAATGTCGATATGCTTTCACGCCCAGCACTACCATGCTTTAGCCGTGGAAATAAGCTCTGAAGCCCTTACATCATGTGCCTTCAACTTTTGGCACAACTATGCCAACTGCGTATGGAATTTGTAAGCGGACCCCACCTTTATTTTTTCATGGCTTTGCATGCTGACCATTTACTCAGACATCACCATCCATATTTATATTTTGATTCCAAATTGGTGCATATTGGTGCCATTTTGTCCTGATCATTTTTTGTTTTGTTTTGTTTTCTACAGGTGAACACACTTTCTGGATTTATGCTTCTCGGATTCTGATGTGTTTTTCCGCTCAAGGTCGTTTTTTAGCGCAGTTTCCACCGTAGGTGGCGGTTCCATTTTTTCGTGTTTGCACCGGCCTTCGAAATTGGTTCTGGGACGTCTGCTGGTGCCATCTTCGTCTTCTTTTGCTATCGCCACTGCCTCTCGAGCACGCACGTCATCTATAAGCGCAGTTTCCAACCGCAGGTGGCTCCTCTATTTTTTGAGTTTACTGTAGCCTTCAGCATTGGTTTTCCGACGGTGCTATACTTCTTTACCATCGCACAGCCAATGCATAGCCACTACACAGTCGCTGCATAGCCAATGCATTGCTCACGCCCTGCCATCGCACAACCACTGCATTGCTCGCTGCACTGCTTGCTGCCCTGCTGTTGCTGAACTGCTCTCTGCTATGCCGTCGCTGCACTGTTGAGAATTAAGCTGCCTCCTAGCTTTAGAGACAACCTGCAGAAGGTAATCCTGCAGATGAAATCAGAAAGGAAGCAGAAAAGCATGAAGAAATGAAAACCTTACTAAAATTAGAAGGAACTTTTTAAATTCAACGGCTAGTTTCCTTTCCTAGTTTTAGAAAGTTTACAGCTGGTGTTTTACTTTTAATTGTACTGAGCATTCTCATCTTCTTCCAAGTGGATGGATGATATCCTCCAAGAACCATTAATGGTCGAAGAGGAGTACTAGGTCCCTAGTTCTAGGATCTGGTTTTAGACCGGCTGTGGTAAGTTATAGTTCTGTAATTTTGTTTTGAAGATTAAGAAAATACAGAAAGTCTTTTGCTCTTCCGTCTTCTCTCTAGCAAAAACAAAACAAAAACTTATTCAAACGATTAATCAAGTTTGAATCTTTATCAACCAAAAACAATATGCCTGGTACCATTTCAAACATGGTATCAGAGCTCTTGGTCTGATTTCGAAGAAGGGACGTGATTCTGTGAAGATACAAATCCAGAAAGGGTTAAAGGTGGTACCTTTATAACCATTTGTGCTGTGCTACCTGAGAAGATGGCCGGATCAAGCTCCTCTGGTGGTGATTTACGAACACCACAATTTAATGGTTCAAACTACGATTTTTGGGCTGTAAAAATGGAAACCATTCTCATAGCATACGATCTATGGGATGTGATTGAAGTTGGTCTTGCTGGACAACAAACTTCCAGAGAGGAGACCTCTGAGGAAGAAGGAGAAAGCGAGTCTGAGCACACTCCAGTTGAAAGACCAGTTGTTACAAAGGAGGAAAAGATCAAGAATGCCAAGGCTCTAAGTCTTATTCAAGGAGCAATCACTGATGAACTTTTTCCCAGAATCCGAAATGAGAAGACTGCAAAGGGTGCTTGGGAAATCTTGAGAAGAGAGTTCAGAGGAGACAAAAAGGTAAGAGCTGTGAAGTTACAAGCCATTAGAGCTGATTTTGAATATCTAAGAATGAATGATGTTGAATCTCTGGATGACTACCTGGCTCGTTTTTTTGAGATAGTAAACAACTTGAAATCTCTAGGAGAAGATGTAACAGAAAAAAGGATCGTTCAAAAGCTGTTGATGAGTCTAAGTAGAAGGTATAAGTCCATAGTGTCGATTATTGAAGAAACCAGAGATCTAGATACTATTAGGATTGAAGAAGTCCTAGCCTCAGTGAAAGTTTATGATAAGAGGGAAGATTTGCATGATGAAAGAGACAAATACACAAGTACTGAGAGGGCTTTCAGTAGTCTTAAAGTTGGAGGAAATGGAAGTGGCACTGGAAATTTTAAAGGGTCTCAGTATAGATCAAATCCAAAGTTTGGTCAGTACAAGAAGGGAAAGAACTGGGGTCAAAATAGCAGCTGGAATAATGGTACTGGTGGTGGCTGGAACAACAAGTTTCCTGCACACAACAAACAAACCAGTGGCAGTCAAGGGAATGTGAAACCACTATGCCAAGTGTGTGACAAATATCACTTTGGTATATGCAGATATAGAGGAAAACCCAAATGTGGCAGGTGCAGTCGATTTGGTCATCTAACTAAGGACTGTGATAATGGTAAACAAGTTGCAAATTGTGCAAAGGAAGAAGATCTGGTCACAGGAACAATGTTCTATGCTTGTCATGCAAGCTCAATTGCATCAAGTAAGTCTGTGTGGTTTGTGGACAGTGCCTGCAGTAATCACATGACTTCTCAAGAGTCCTTGTTGATCAATCTTGATAAGTCAGTGACCTGCAAAGTGAAAATGGGTACTGGTGATCTCGTTCAAGCCACAGGAAAAGGAACACTTGTAGTTGAGACAAGAAGAGGGAAAAGATACATAAATGAAGTGCTGCTGGTTCCAGGATTAGATGAAAACCTGTTAAGTGTTGGTCAAATGATGGAACACGGTTATTATGTTCTATTTGGTGGTAACATGGCTGTGATATTTGATGATAGCAATCTTGAAAATGTGGTAGCAAAGGTTGTTATGACAGGGAACAGATGCTTTCCATTGTCTTTTGAATCTATAAATGCAGTGGCTAGAAAAGCTTCAATTGAAGAAGAGTCAAGGATCTGGCATAAAAGGCTTGGTCACTTGAACTTTAACAGTCTGAAAAGGATGCAGAGAGAAGGATTGGTGCTTGGATTGCCTGCATTATCTGAGATGAAGGAAGTCTGTGAGAGTTGTGTATCTGGGAAGATGCATATTGAACCATTCGATAAAGAGAAAGTTTGGAGAGCTAGTCAACCATTAGAACTGGTATACACTGATGTTTGTGGACCAATGCAGAATGAATCTGTTGGTGGCAACAGATACTTCATAACATTCATAGATGACTTCTCAAGAATGTGTTGGGTGTATTTTCTAAGGAACAAATCTGATGTGTTCAATGTGTTTAAGAAATTTAAAGCTTTTGTTGAGCTGCAAAGTGGTTTTAAGCTTAAGAAGCTGAGAAGTGACAGAGGAGGTGAATATACCTCCCATGAATTCTTGAATTTCTGTTCTAATGTTGGAATGGAGAGACAGTTAACAGTGGCATACTCCCCTCAGCAAAATGGTGTTGCTGAGAGAAGGAATAAAACTATTTGTGAAATGGCCAGATCAATGATGGCTGAGAAGAACATTCCTGTGATTTTTTGGGCTGAAGCAGTTGGAACTGCAGTGTACTTGCAGAATAGGTGTCCTACAATCTCAGTGAAGAGTAAAACACCATTTGAAGCGTTCACAGGAAGAAAACCAGGTGTAAAACATTTGAGAGTGTTTGGAAGTATTTGTTACAGCCACATTCCATCAAATCTGAGACAGAAATTTGATGATAAAGCAAACAAGGGAATATTTATGGGGTATGGCAGCTGTGAGAAAGGTTATAGGATCTATAATCTTCAAACTAAGAAGATCATACTCTCAAGAAGTGTTATATTTGATAGGAGCAAATCATGGAATTGGGAAAGTAAGCAAGAAGAAACTGTTTTCATGCCACTCAGTTCTGAAAATGAGAATCCAGAGATAACAGAACCAGAAGGGCTTATTCATGAAACTCAAAGCTGTGACTCTCCAAATTTCACTCAATTAGTGTCTGGTGATGAACAAGCCACTGGAAGTAACAATGGCAGTACTAGTCAAGGCTCAACACCAAGTAATACACCTGAGAAGCTGAGAAGCTTGGAAGACATTTATGCAAGATGTCATATGACTATCATTGAGCCTGAAACCTATCATGAAGCTATTGAAGACAATGCATGGAAGGAAGCAATGAATGCTGAAATTGAAACCATTGAGAAAAATGGAACTTGGGAGCTTGTGGAAAGACCTGCAGACAAGCCTGTTATAGGAGTCAGATGGGTGTTCAAAACCAAACTGAATCTAGATGGATCAGTTCAAAAACACAAGGCTAGGCTTGTGGCAAAAGGGTATGCTCAGAAACCTGGCATTGACTATAATGAAACCTTTGCTCCAGTGGCAAGGTTAGATACAATTCGAACTTTAATTGCACTTGCAGCACAGAAGGGTTGGAAGCTGTTCCAATTAGATGTTAAATCAGCTTTTTTGAATGGAGTACTTGAGGAGGAGGTTTACACTGAGCAACCAGAAGGGTTTGAAGTCAAAAATGCAAGTCACAAGGTCTATAAGTTAAAGAAGGCACTTTATGGTTTGAAGCAGGCTCCTAGAGCCTGGTACAGTGAGATTGACACTTATCTCACAAGCTGCAATTTCAAAAGAAGCATCAGTGAGGCTACCTTATATACTAGAACTGATGATGAAGGGAATATGATCATAGTCTCTATATATGTTGATGATATAGTATACACTGGAGGTAGCAATACATTGCTCAGTGAGTTTAAAAGGGACATGATGCAGAAATATGAGATGACTGACTTAGGACTCTTACACCATTTCTTGGGAATGGGAGTTCTACAAACTGAAAGAGGTGCCTTTATTCATCAAAGTAAGTATGCAAAGTCCTTACTTGCAAAGTTTGGACTGGAGGATTGTAAATCTGTGACAATTCCTCTTCCCACTGGTGAGAAACTGAAGAAAATTGATGGAAGTGAGCTGACTGATGAAGGTTTATTTAGGCAGATTGTTGGCAGTTTGTTATATTTAACTGCAACCAGGCCTGATATAATGTATGCTGCTAGTTTGCTATCAAGATTCATGCATGGTCCCACGAAAAAACACATGGGAATAGCTAAAAGAGTTCTCAGATACATTCAAGGCACTCTCAGCTATGGTATTGAATTCACAAGGGACAAGGAGGCTATTTTGATTGGTTTTTGTGACTCAGATTGGGCTGGAAGTGAAGATGACAGTAGAAGTACATCTGGATATGCATTTAGCTTTGGAAGTGGTGTTTTTTCATGGGCCTCAGTCAAGCAAAACACAGTTGCATTGTCAACTGCAGAAGCTGAATATGTCTCAGCAGCTGGAGCAACAGCTCAAGCCATTTGGCTAAGATTTGTGTTGGATGATTTTGGTGAATTGCAAGCTGATGCAACACCATTGTTTTGTGACAACATGTCTGCAATATCAATGGTCAAAAATCCTGTTTTTCATCAGAGAACCAGACATATAAACAGGAAGTATCATTTTATTCGAGAAGCATTGCAGCAAGGATCCATTGATGTGAAGTATTGCAGAAGTGAAGAACAGTTGGCAGATATATTTACAAAAGCCTTGCCTAAAGATCGATTCAATTACTTCAGGATGAAGTTAGGAGTGAAGCCAGTAAGCAGCTTAGGAGAGGCTGTTGAGAATTAAGCTGCCTCCTAGCTTTAGAGACAACCTGCAGAAGGTAATCCTGCAGATGAAATCAGAAAGGAAGCAGAAAAGCATGAAGAAATGAAAACCTTACTAAAATTAGAAGGAACTTTTTAAATTCAACGGCTAGTTTCCTTTCCTAGTTTTAGAAAGTTTACAGCTGGTGTTTTACTTTTAATTGTACTGAGCATTCTCATCTTCTTCCAAGTGGATGGATGATATCCTCCAAGAACCATTAATGGTCGAAGAGGAGTACTAGGTCCCTAGTTCTAGGATCTGGTTTTAGACCGGCTGTGGTAAGTTATAGTTCTGTAATTTTGTTTTGAAGATTAAGAAAATACAGAAAGTCTTTTGCTCTTCCGTCTTCTCTCTAGCAAAAACAAAACAAAAACTTATTCAAACGATTAATCAAGTTTGAATCTTTATCAACCAAAAACAATATGCCTGGTACCATTTCAAATGTTTGAAATGGTACCAGGCATATTGTTTTTGAACACCCATCTGACTCCTATAACAGGCTTGTCTGCAGGTCTTTCCACAAGCTCCCAAGTTCCATTTTTCTCAATGGTTTCAATTTCAGCATTCATTGCTTCCTTCCATGCATTGTCTTCAATAGCTTCATGATAGGTTTCAGGCTCAATGATAGTCATATGACATCTTGCATAAATGTCTTCCAAGCTTCTCAGCTTCTCAGGTGTATTACTTGGTGTTGAGCCTTGACTAGTACTGTCATTGTTACTTCCAGTGGCTTGTTCATCACCAGACACTAATTGAGTGAAATTTGGAGAGTCACAGCTTTGAGTTTCATGAATAAGCCCTTCTGGTTCTGTTATCTCTGGATTCTCATTTTCAGAACTGAGTGGCATGAAAACAGTTTCTTCTTGCTTACTTTCCCAATTCCATGATTTGCTCCTATCAAATATAACACTTCTTGAGAGTATGATCTTCTTAGTTTGAAGATTATAGATCCTATAACCTTTCTCACAGCTGCCATACCCCATAAATATTCCCTTGTTTGCTTTATCATCAAATTTCTGTCTCAGATTTGATGGAATGTGGCTGTAACAAATACTTCCAAACACTCTCAAATGTTTTACACCTGGTTTTCTTCCTGTGAACGCTTCAAATGGTGTTTTACTCTTCACTGAGATTGTAGGACACCTATTCTGCAAATACACTGCAGTTCCAACTGCTTCAGCCCAAAAAATCACAGGAATGTTCTTCTCAGCCATCATTGATCTGGCCATTTCACAAATAGTTCTATTCCTTCTCTCAGCAACACCATTTTGCTGAGGGGAGTATGCCACTGTTAACTGTCTCTCCATTCCAACATTAGAACAGAAATTCAAGAATTCATGGGAGGTATATTCACCTCCTCTGTCACTTCTCAGCTTCTTAAGCTTAAAACCACTTTGCAGCTCAACAAAAGCTTTAAATTTCTTAAACACATTGAACACATCAGATTTGTTCCTTAGAAAATACACCCAACACATTCTTGAGAAGTCATCTATGAATGTTATGAAGTATCTGTTGCCACCAACAGATTCATTCTGCATTGGTCCACAAACATCAGTGTATACCAGTTCTAATGGTTGACTAGCTCTCCAAACTTTCTCTTTATCGAATGGTTCAATATGCATCTTCCCAGATACACAACTCTCACAGACTTCCTTCATCTCAGATAATGCAGGCAATCCAAGCACCAATCCTTCTCTCTGCATCCTTTTCAGACTGTTAAAGTTCAAGTGACCAAGCCTTTTATGCCAGATCCTTGACTCTTCTTCAATTGAAGCTTTTCTAGCCACTGCATTTATAGATTCAAAAGACAATGGAAAGCATCTGTTCCCTGTCATAACAACCTTTGCTACCACATTTTCAAGATTGCTATCATCAAATATCACAGCCATGTTACCACCAAATAGAACATAATAACCGTGTTCCATCATTTGACCAACACTTAACAGGTTTTCATCTAATCCTGGAACCAGCAGCACTTCATTTATGTATCTTTTCCCTCTTCTTGTCTCAACTACAAGTGTTCCTTTTCCTGTGGCTTGAACGAGATCACCAGTACCCATTTTCACTTTGCAGGTCACTGACTTATCAAGATTGATCAACAAGGACTCTTGAGAAGTCATGTGATTACTGCAGGCACTGTCCACAAACCACACAGACTTACTTGATGCAATTGAGCTTGCATGACAAGCATAGAACATTGTTCCTGTGACCAGATCTTCTTCCTTTGCACAATTTGCAACTTGTTTACCATTATCACAGTCCTTAGTTAGATGACCAAATCGACTGCACCTGCCACATTTGGGTTTTCCTCTATATCTGCATATACCAAAGTGATATTTGTCACACACTTGGCATAGTGGTTTCACATTCCCTTGACTGCCACTGGTTTGTTTGTTGTGTGCAGGAAACTTGTTGTTCCAGCCACCACCAGTACCATTATTCCAGCTGCTATTTTGACCCCAGTTCTTTCCCTTCTTGTACTGACCAAACTTTGGATTTGATCTATACTGAGACCCTTTAAAATTTCCAGTGCCACTTCCATTTCCTCCAACTTTAAGACTACTGAAAGCCCTCTCAGTACTTGTGTATTTGTCTCTTTCATCATGCAAATCTTCCCTCTTATCATAAACTTTCACTGAGGCTAGGACTTCTTCAATCCTAATAGTATCTAGATCTCTGGTTTCTTCAATAATCGACACTATGGACTTATACCTTCTACTTAGACTCATCAACAGCTTTTGAACGATCCTTTTTTCTGTTACATCTTCTCCTAGAGATTTCAAGTTGTTTACTATCTCAAAAAAACGAGCCAGGTAGTCATCCAGAGATTCAACATCATTCATTCTTAGATATTCAAAATCAGCTCTAATGGCTTGTAACTTCACAGCTCTTACCTTTTTGTCTCCTCTGAACTCTCTTCTCAAGATTTCCCAAGCACCCTTTGCAGTCTTCTCATTTCGGATTCTGGGAAAAAGTTCATCAGTGATTGCTCCTTGAATAAGACTTAGAGCCTTGGCATTCTTGATCTTTTCCTCCTTTGTAACAACTGGTCTTTCAACTGGAGTGTGCTCAGACTCGCTTTCTCCTTCTTCCTCAGAGGTCTCCTCTCTGGAAGTTTGTTGTCCAGCAAGACCAACTTCAATCACATCCCATAGATCGTATGCTATGAGAATGGTTTCCATTTTTACAGCCCAAAAATCGTAGTTTGAACCATTAAATTGTGGTGTTCGTAAATCACCACCAGAGGAGCTTGATCCGGCCATCTTCTCAGGTAGCACAGCACAAATGGTTATAAAGGTACCACCTTTAACCCTTTCTGGATTTGTATCTTCACAGAATCACGTCCCTTCTTCGAAATCAGACCAAGAGCTCTGATACCATGTTTGAAATGGTACCAGGCATATTGTTTTTGGTTGATAAAGATTCAAACTTGATTAATCGTTTGAATAAGTTTTTGTTTTGTTTTTGCTAGAGAGAAGACGGAAGAGCAAAAGACTTTCTGTATTTTCTTAATCTTCAAAACAAAATTACAGAACTATAACTTACCACAGCCGGTCTAAAACCAGATCCTAGAACTAGGGACCTAGTACTCCTCTTCGACCATTAATGGTTCTTGGAGGATATCATCCATCCACTTGGAAGAAGATGAGAATGCTCAGTACAATTAAAAGTAAAACACCAGCTGTAAACTTTCTAAAACTAGGAAAGGAAACTAGCCGTTGAATTTAAAAAGTTCCTTCTAATTTTAGTAAGGTTTTCATTTCTTCATGCTTTTCTGCTTCCTTTCTGATTTCATCTGCAGGATTACCTTCTGCAGGTTGTCTCTAAAGCTAGGAGGCAGCTTAATTCTCAACACCGCCGTCACTGCACTGCTGCAAGGGAGTTGCTGGACTGCACGTACTGCCGCTGCTGCAAGGGAGTCGCTGAATTTCACACACTGCCGCAAGAGAGGTTGGTCGTCGCAAGGGAGTGTGCTCGCCTAAGGAAATAAGTCATTGGACTGCATGTACTGCCGCTGTTGCAAGGAAGTCGCTGGACTGCATGTACTGTCGTTGCCTGTGAAGACGAGGACACATTGCTGCTTGTGAGGACGAGCCGCAGTGACGATAAGTTGTGATGCCATTGTGAAGAGGAGGACACGCCGCTGCCTGCGAGGACAAGCTGATGTGACGACAAGTTGTGATGCAACTATGAAGACAAGCTATGATATCGCTGCTGACTGCCACTGCTGCAGGTGCCACCTCTACAGCCACACCGCCTCTGGGACTGCACTGCCTCTGATGCACATTATGATTGCGACCGCACCGCCTTTGAGACTTTTTGCTCCACATTGCTTCTTGCCGCTTGCACATCCTTGGAAGACATTGATGCATTGAAGGCATTGGAAGGCTTGCTCAAGGTTCAGCGGCATAACTCCAAAGATAGTCTCGGAGAAATGGCTTGATCCTGCATCGTCATCTTAAAGGTTCGAACCTTTTTTTTTTTTTTTTTTTTTTTTTTATCTGACT
Source organism: Pyrus communis (assembly GCF_041283825.1). Taxonomy (NCBI): domain Eukaryota; kingdom Viridiplantae; phylum Streptophyta; class Magnoliopsida; order Rosales; family Rosaceae; genus Pyrus; species Pyrus communis. The sequence goes on from NC_142568.1 coordinate 5,013,929, forward strand.
GAACTCGAAGTTAAGAGTTCGATCTCCCTGCATACCCTTATTTTGGGAAGGGATTAAGTCATCATGTAGTTCAAACATGTTTGTTTGTTTGTTTTTTTTTTTTTTTTGGTGTCCTAACTTTTGATTGATTCGCTCTTTCAAGTTTTCAACTCAACAGACTTTTTTTCTTTTCTTTTCTTTTTTCTCTTATGTGTGTGTACCAACTTTTGCTCGAGTCGCCCTTTCGGGTTTTCAGCTCAAATGTTTTTTTTTTTGGGTGCCATACATCATTTAGGCTCTTGCGGGCCAGGAGCTTTTGTTGTCGCCTTTTTAGGCTTTGATCATCACCTTTTATGCTTGTGCGGATGAGGAGCATTTGGTTTCCAACTATCTATCAATTTTAAATCTCAGTTTCTTAGTCCTTCACATTTAAAAATGGCCTGAGTTTCAAAAATATTTTTTCTGTGTAATTTGTAGATACTCAATTTGGCAAGCAACAAATCAGAAATTGAAAAAAGGGTACACACAGTAATTGAAAACCAGGAAATACACCAGGTAATAGGGTCCATCACCAGTCATTCCGACTATGTTTTTTCCTGGTCTATTTCCCAGGTACTATTATGACGATTTCCAAAGACAGGGTTAAGCCATCTCCAGTTCCTGACAGTTGGAAGCTGAGTGAAATCTTTGCAACCGGGATTGTGTTAGGCAGTTATCTTGCTGTTACCACAGTTATATTCTTCTCGATCATTTACGATACTAAATTTTTTCCGGTAATTGTTTCTTTTCTTAATTATGTGTTACTTCGTTCTGTTCTACTTTTGGCATAGATGAAATTGGTAGGAGCTCACATTTTTTACTTGATGACAATGATCAAGTTTTCACCTTCTCTCGTTCTCTCTCGCAGAAAAAATTCGGTGTAGAAGATATCTTCAACGAGAATCTCTATTATACCAACAAGACCCTCAATCCGGGAATGAATGCCAAGCTATCATCTGCTCTGTACCTTCAAGTTAGCACCATCAGCCAGGCTCTAATTTTTGTCACACGCTCCCGAGGATGGTCATTCCTGGAAGTACCTGGTCTGCTTCTTCTTAGTGCTTTCGTAATTGCTCAACTGGTAAGTGGTTTCATGCTGTTTCAATCGAATAGCATTCAATATTGTTTCATATTCATCAAATTCAACACATAGGAAGATGTTTATATACTTACTTATGCTCAGAAACTTTAGTCTTTATATTAAACTAACATGTAATTCACATTTGAAAATAAAAAATTCTGATCCTTGCAGATTGCTACATTAATATCTGCTGTAGCAACATGGGAATTTGCTAGAATTCAAGCAATCGGCTGGAAATGGTGTGGTATCGTATGGATATACAACATTCAAATCTACATGCTACTTGATCCTGTCAAGATTTTTGTTCGATATGCACTCAGTGGGACGGCTTGGAGTTTGGTATTGAACAAAAGAGTGAGTGAACTGAACCTTCCATCTCTTAACAATTTTGAACTTAAAACATTTTTTATTACACATTCTAACAGCATTGCAATGTACATCTGTATAATTTTGTAGACGGCTTTCAACACCCAAAAGGACTTTGGTAAAGAGTTCCGCGAGGCTGCATGGGCGGCAGAACAGCGGACGGTCCATGGCCTCCCATCTGTGGAGGCAAAGAGCATTCCTGAGAGGCACACATTCAGGGATGTTAGCATCATGGCTGAAGACGTGCAGAGATTGCAAGGTTGGTTTTCCTTCTTAAGTTGGACGTTGATCACAAATCAATTGTATACAAGTTTACGAAAAGTAAGAAAACGATAACATAAGTACTAATCTCTTGCCAGACATATACTTGTCTTTACAGACTGTGACTATGTATAATATAATACTAGCGATCCGGATTCTCAATTTGACAACATAAGATTGTTTGGCAAGAGAGCATTTCCGTAAATAATTCTTTACAACGTGTTTTGGCTGTGTTGTGTGTTGCCTAACTTTAATACAATGTGTTTTGGCTGTGTTGTGTGTTGCCTAACTTTAAGTTTTGGTGTTTCCTATCAATGCAGACTAAGGGAGCTTCACACTTTGAAGGGGAAGGTCGAGTCCTTTGCACAGCTAAGGGGTTTGGACATCGCAACGAACCCAAATTACACTATCCAAGTCATTTCTAGTGTACTTCTGGCTACTCTAGTTTCCTTCCAACTGTTACTATTTTGATTTCTTGCCCTTTTTGTTTTGTTTCCTTTCCTGTGTTCTTAATTATATTTTTACTTGTGTTGTATGGATTTGATGGACAGAAAGCTCTTATATGAAAATAAAATATATCAATAAAAGTTTGTATTCTCAATTTCCGGGAACATTTGTATGTATGTATGTACTGATCGTATTGTTAACTGCCTCGTTAAGCCTCACCTATGAGGTGGTCAATAACGTGGTTTGTAAATGTGATACAAGTAGAAAAACTAATAAAATTGATTTAGTGTGCATGAGGGAGTTAAGTATGGGAAAATTGTTGAGTAAATATATATTTTTTAACAAATGACGGACAATCTACACTAAATATTTTATATGGTTTCTCTTTCCTTCGAAATTCCATACTTTACAAAAATATCTAACAAGCTAACAGGCCCTTTAGTGTATTTTCCATTTTTTTTTTTGAACTGCAGCTCTTTAGTATTTTAAAGATCATTGTATTCATTAATGAAAATACATGAGATTGGTTTCAGACCTATACCTGTTAGAAATGTGCCCTAAAGGCCAGTCATGAGATGATACTTTACAACATTTCACCTGTTAACCTAATCTAGTTTAACCTAATGGCAATGATTATTTATTTAAGACCATCTTATTAAATGTTATACGCCTAAACAATAAATCCAAAAAATATGTAATAAAATGAATGTAATCTTAAGAAGTTAGATTCAGGAGACCTTTCTCTTTCATACACATGTCCTCAACATTCCTAATCATAGGATTCCCAATTGAGCACTGACAATCAGGTAAGACCAGTACATACTATGTCGACTCTCAATAGAAAGTGATTGGTTTCGAGTCATTAGTGTGAAAGACACCAAGGTAAGTATGTAGGTACTCCAATCGTACTAATTTTACCATAAGGGAAGCCTTATAGTCACTTTGTTCCGAAATAACACTTTTTATGCTTTAAGGATATTCGAGAGAACTATTACCATATTGAAACCACTGTAAAAAATGGAGTATAATTCATTTACATAACTTCCTACGAATATGGCCAGAAACGTATTCTAGAGAAGATGGAACGTCTCCTGAATGGTTATGATGTTTGAATGGATTGTACATCACAACCATTCGCATCGTAGAGACCCACTATGTGGCTAATTAGAAGCCCAAGATTCCTAAGGAACTTTTGTTGTGGCACGAACGTCTAGGACTTCTAGGTTGATAGATGATGCACCGTATAGGATATGGGTGAGCGCGGTGCGTTTCAGTGCGGTTTCGAGTGAAACTGCAACCGAAACCGAAACTTTTTTGCGGTGCGGTGGAGTGCGGTTTTGAAGCCAAAACCGAAATGAAACCAAACCGTTTGGTTCAGTTCGGTGCGGTTTCAAACGGTTTCGGTTCGGCTTTTGAGAAAAAAATGTACAATTTAAAATATACACATATTTATGCATAAGACAATCTTATTTTCCTTATATATTAATTAATGAATATGCATCAAAATTGCAACAAAAACAGCAACAACAATGTAGCAAAACTGCAGCAAAAAACAGCAGCAAAACTGCAAAAAAAAATGCAGCCAAACTGCATAAAAACGCAGCAAAACAACAGAAAAACAGCAGCAAAAAACTGCACCAAAACTGCACCAAAAACTGCACAAAAAAACTGCACAAAACTGCAGCAAAAAACAGCACCAAAACTGCATAAAACTGCACCAAAACTAAAGCAAAAACTGCACAGAAGTGCAGCAAAATAAAAGCTCCAAAAAAAAAAAAAAAAACCAAGACTAAAAGCATGCTAGGCTGAAAGCTCCAAAAAAAAAAAACAAAAAAAAAAAAGACGAAAATATCATTGAACTGTAGAACAGTTAAAATTCGAGTAAAAATTGCAACTAGGCTGAAAGCATGCTATTCATATGCAGCATCAGTAGGTGCAGCATCACAACAGGATGGCAAAATTATTTAATGCAACATCAGTAGCTGCTGTTCTTCTCCATCACTGCCCATACTTGGGTGGTCCTTGAAGATCCTCACAGCCATTTTTCTGAGCTTCGGGTGGTCCTGGGACCACCCTGATCCCTTAATAGATCCGCCCTTGCAGAGTTCAGGGCTTGCAGATGAAGGGGATCTGGGGATGCAAGGCAAGCAGTGAGGTTGCAGAGGCAGAGATGCAAGCAGAAGTAGCCAAGTTGCAGAATTGAAGATGAGTTTCAAGAAGATGAGTTAAGGAAAAGATAAGTTTTAAGAAGATGAATTAAGGAGATATTCAGCTTTCAGGAATCAGGAATCGAAGTGCAAAAAATTAGATGATATGATATGATAGTCTAGTAACCTATTAAAATATAACATTTATTTATTTTATGGTGCGGTTTCGGTTTCGATGAGGTTTTGAAAACCCAAAACCAAAACCAAACCGTTTTCTTTGCCGCGGTTCGGTTTTGAAACCGAAACCGTTTCAAAACCGTAAAACCAAACCATTCAGTGCAATTCGATTCAATTCGTGTTTCGGTTTCAGTTTTCAGTTCCAAGTGCCCACCCCTAGTATAGGACATCATACCTTGCCAAGCAATGCTCACCGATCTTTATTGGCCAAGAAAATAACTACCCAGCTACTAAGATACTTACTGGCCAAGCTAATTACTCGCCTATGTACTATAGCGATCCTTATGAATCCCTTATCTTTTCTACAACGGATACAAGAGAATATTTATTGACCAATCCATCCAAAATGCTGACCATTTAATTAATTTATGGTTTCGATTGATGTATCAACATATTGGTTGCATGTTTGTCCCACTCAATGCTGCTTTGTTAGACTCTTGACACGAATTATTAGGTTGCGGGCTCACCACCTCGATTATCTATAGAGTCTAGAAACTAGATAATGTCACAGAGTTTATATCGACAAATTCAATGGTTATTGCCTTTCCCTTGGGTACATAAGTTGAACATTTTGATTCCCTATGTTCACACCCAAATAGTTTAGCAAAAAACAATCATAAAAGCCCTTTAAATGATCGTACAGACCTTGGTAATGAGCACATTAAACTTCCGGTTTTTCTGTGTAGGGCTATGTAATATTGCATGCAACTATATACCAAGCTGCGCCGCTGCAACGTACCAATATAGGTCTTCAAAGAAGGATGTGAATATTTGTCGATTATGATTCTCCTTTGTACTAGCTCTTTAAAGCCATTGTAAGTGATCTCCTTATCACTCATTTGCGAGTTGTCATTTCAATTAGACAGTCTTCCCATAGTTATGGTGAAACAAGAACGTTAATGTTCCTGAAGAACAGTGCGAATTTGCGTGGACAGTGTCAACTATGTCTTATCTTGATCCCCGTACCGCTGAAGTATGATAGCCCAATGCAATGAATTCTAGCTTTCAGAATGTTGCTCTAGACACATTCCTCTAATCTAGCTAAAGTGACGAGATTATATACTAGCTGCAAACATGCTTGCAAGAATAGATGTACCTAACTGACATCGAGTTAGCATCTCCGAAAAGTGTGCCAGCCCTGAAGGGCGGTTTGGCCAGCCTTGTTGGATAGTCTAATAAACTAGTGGATTGCTGATTAGTCTGTCTTTGACCTGAAGCACGACAGGTCACTGGGTTCGTAGGATTTATTTCCTTAGAAGAGGAAGGACACGACACAAAAATGAATCCATACTTGATCGCTATGTCAATCATTTTCATCTTATGAGCTTAATCCGTATTACTCCTGAGACTTGAAGTTCTTGGTCGAGTATGCTAGTTTGGGTGAGATATGGAATTGAAATAACATTATCATCAATGATGTTTCACTTATATAGTAGCTACTGACATAAATGAAAAGCAACAATATCAAACTGCGTTCTGTAGATTAGTGGCAATATGGAACTGATTGGCTAACTGAAAACAATCCATTAGATTTCTTGACTAAGTGGAAAGTGTTTGGGCTAGTAGTTCCAATATCATCCAACTCAAAAGGAACCGTAATGAGATACATGAAATAGTTTGATATAATGTTACCTTATGGCATAAGGCTTCTCTCATGCGCCTTCGATTGATTGCAGGTTATAAATGTGGTTGTAACGTATCTTTGTTATCATGACACGAAATCTACATGTAAGTTCCTGGAGAATTACATAAATTAGTTCAAAGATTTCTAGACCACATAACACCTCTCGATTTAGATGAGGCTTTTCACTATATGGATGCCAAACAACCTATAGGGATGTGGTATACCCATTCAAGTGAATATTTAATCAATTAGGGGTATATGCCCCTGCGTGTACAAAACCAAAATTGCTAAAGTTGCAGTTCATATCAATGACATAAATCTCACTTAGACCCATGCGAAGCATGAAAAAACTACCTTGCACCTGAAGTTAAGACTTTGAAATGAAAGATCTTGGAAAACTCGAGCATAGTGCTGATGGTATTCCAGTCCACCAGTCAAACTACACCAAGAAGGTGTTACTTCCGAGTATACCCCTAATTGCTCATATGCTAGATGAAATTGAGACCTTTGCGATGTTATGGAGCCTAAAGTTCCATATCTAAATGCAATTAGCCTTTGTTGTACTTAGCTCAAAGCACTAGATCAAACATCTCTATTACCGATAATTTTTTGGCATAAAGTAGCATTATGCCTATGTGCCACCATCAAATTGGTGTTAAGGACGTTTTTCCATTATTACGATTTGGGGTTATTCTAACGCTATGCATCTTAGAATGAATCACACCCATTTGGTTCCCGAAAAAATGCATACCTTATGAGATACGCTGACACGAACTATTTGTATGACCCTCGCACGTTTTCAAATGAGTTATGTCTTTACTGTTAGGAACACCACAATACCTTGGTGGTCAACCAAATAGACGTTAGTTGCAAAATCTTCGAATCGTTCCACGACTCAATGTGCCACACTATGCCACACGTGAGAAATGTGAAAACTATGCTGCATGTATCAACTAAATCATAACATGACACATCCAAGAAGTCAACGCTAAGTATATTATGTCTCCATCAGCAAAGCATCAGTAGTAGGGCTGGGCAAACGGGTCTTGGACCCGCGGGTAAAGGCGGGTAATAGCAGTTCTAGGCGAGTTCAGGGCAAGTCCATATTTTTCTACACTTAAAACGGTGCGGGGCAGGTCGGTTCCTAGTAAACATTGGCACAGGGAGGTCCTAATTTATGATGACATGAGTCCCCGGCCCGAACTGTATCCACCATCTAATACTGGAGATTAAATCTATACCGTCCAAACATCTCACACTAACAAGGGTCTTAGCATTTGTAGTTCACTCTCAAACTTTCTCGAAGACTCTCCCAGACTCGGATGAATCTCCCCTCTTCAGTCATCCCTCTTGCATCTCGATCACGGATTTGATTCTCATTCTCCTTCCTCATGATCTCTCTATCCTAGAGTCCATAATGACCTTCCTCCCGCTCGAACCTCGATAGTTGAGCTTCATCCCTCAACTTCTCTGAAGTCAACTCCAAATCTCCACCACCATCTTCTCCTCTCAACTTCGACCACTACCTCACGATCCTGACCAATCCATCTCGAAGCTAAATCTTCAAACAAAAGGTATTCAATTTTAGCCTTTAGGGATTTAAGGAATTTGGGTTTTTCTAGATTTAGGGATTTTGAATTTTTTGTTTTTTTTGTTTTTTTGGTTAATTAATATTGTACTCTGGGTCTGGACCTCGATTTTTGCATTTGCAGGCTCATTAAACTAGGGAGTTTTAATTACCAATTATTGTATAACTATAACGTGCACTCGATTAGGAACAAAGGGGTAGATTACAACAATCTTCTATAAGTTTTCAAAGGGTTTGCAAGCACTTGATTAGGAACAATGGGTAGGTAAACTACCAATTCTTGTATAATATGCACTTGATTAGGTTACTCAATCTCTTTCCAATTTGTGTAACTCTAGAGAAATCAATTTGTTGCATTTCCAAAACCCAGATGCTGTTGCAATTCAACCCTTTGAGTTTACCATTGTAGTTAAGCCGTTTATTGTTTTCCTGCTTGAAAAGTCTAGTCTTGTTTTATGATTAGCTGATTCATTTGATTCTCTTTGTATGTTAGGTAAGGTAGTTTTGTGATTTATTTGTATTTAAAACTTGATTAGTCTATTATTATGCTTGAGATCGAATGAGAAAATCGAGTTATTGCTGCTATGCTCGGCAAGGTTTTACAAAGGAGGAATGTTATTGCCTGATTCCTAAATAAATGATACAATAATCTGTTTTTGAAAAAAAAAAAAAATTAGACCCAACCCAAACCGGCCCGTTTCAAATGGGCCGGTTTAGGTCCAGTTCCAAGAATTAATTGCTACACCCGTCCGGCCTGCCCTGTTTCATTTTAAAACTGGTCCTATCGGGTTCTTCCAAATTTGGGCCTGGCCCGGCCCGTGCCCCCTAATCTAGAGATTGAAGTCAAGCATTTAGATCCCAGACAACCTTGCTAGCCTCTTCACGACGTTACTACCAAAGTTTACCTTCCAGAAGCTTGTCCGAGGAATTGGTGCGTAACTAGTCATTTGCAATGCTTGTAGCTCTCATTTCTAAGTTTTCTTAAAACTCAGTAGAGTATCCAAAAGTATACTCACTTGTTAAAATTAGGAGCATTTTTCATACTCAGTTTTTGCTACCTTACTAGGATTTAACGTGATCATACTTTTGTGAGTTTTCTACTTGCGTCCAAAAGACATAGTTTTGAATTAATGCAAACTTCTCACATTTTACCTTAGACTATGGGTTCTTCTACTGGGTTTTGCCATATCAAGTCTTGTGATTTACTACCAATGCATTCTTTCGTTTAATTTGAGACTCGCATTCGCTTATTATGTAGATGACTTCATCAACTAAACTCACTTCATTGCTGAAGACCTGATGCTATATTTTGTTTGAGTATTTACACACTCAAGGAAGAGTGCTAGCACTTCTACTTTAGCTAGGAATGTGATTGTGTAAATCCTACTGGGATTCTATAGTATGTTTTAGATAGTGTCGTATTTCATTGGAATACCTAAAAGGTAAGGAAATTACCTTTCCTACTATTATAAATAAAAGCGCAATGAGGTGAGAAACACTTCTTAGGCCATCTCCAAATGAGATGTTAACTCCTAAGTGGAATGACATGTAATCAAATTTGAAAGTAGGAGCAAGCTCCAACCGATATGTCAATCCTATGTGAATTGACATATGAGTTTTCATATGTCAAATTTGACATATTAAGGGTGATGCCAAATAATTTTTAATTATTTTATTGTGTAGATCCCATTAATGCATCAATTATAGATCTTGAAAATTTATTTTAATTGATTTCTTTTTAAAATGGGTCATACAAATATCATTTATAACAAAAAATAAATTAAAAAAATAAAAAAAACATATCCATTGGTAAAAGAAAAAATTTGACATTGCCACAAATTAACATTTGATATTTATCTTTTGACATCTTCATTGGAGATTTTCTATCTCCCTTGACGCCGAATCCACTCTCTATAATTCTTTAGTTAAATAAGCCTACGAGAGAATTATTTTTTTGTAAAACTTTTTCTTTAATTTAATTTAATTTTTAGTTTACGTGCTAATAAAGTTGAGAAAAAAATGAAAAAGTTAAAATGAGAAAACAAATGATAAAATTACTAACATCTCCCTTTTCCTTATGCTAGAATATGAGCGTCCATTATCTTTATATATAAAGCCAACAATCTTTTTTGGGGTCACAAGTTTTACCAAAAAATTTTGAACAAAAATGCCCCCAAAGCAAAAAATTTCAAAAGCAGTTCAAAATAATGCACCAAATAATGTAGAGGTATTTTGTCATTTTAACAGTGTTTTTTTAATAATTAATTCTTTTTGTATAGTTTTTTTGTTTTTTTTATTTTTTTTATTTTTATAATTAGTACATCACAATAGGCTAGCAATAATATGATTCAATCAGTTATTCATTAAATATTATTTTCTCTATTTTTAAACACGTTCAAAACATCTTAAGAGGCATGTATTGCCGGTTATAAAAAAAGGTCTTTCGCACGCGTATAATAATATGATTAAATTAGTTGTCAAATGATTGTTTTATTTTTTGAACAAACGATATTATTTACACTAAGGGAGAGGGGGATGGGTTTAGCCTTACAATGGACTAGCAATAATGTGATTCAATCAGTTGTTTATTAAATATTATTTTCTCTATTTTTAAACATGTTTAAAACATCTTAAGAAGTGTGTAATGCCGGTTATAATAAACAGGGCATTGTGAACTGTGAAAATAATATGAACAGGCCATTTCACAAAGATGTCCCTCCACGAGAAATTTTTTATTGTGACGGAAATACGAGTGGTACACCACGTGTTTGTAAAGGAAAGCCACTCTGAAAGTAAGTTTGTTTTTTCTCCCTACTGAAAGTAAATCATCACATGTTTATCAAATGAAGAGAGTAAATCATCACAAGTTTGATGGTTTAACTATTAAATCTTTAATTTTTTATATTTTAATTAAAAATATATCGATTAAAAGTACCAGATACTCTAAAGCATCTAAAAAAAGTCTTTTGTAATTTTCTTGTCTTTTTTCGTTTTGAATTTTATCCCTTTTCTCACATTACATTAATCAATCACTTGTTTTTTTTCTAATACATTACTCTAGCAATTGTTAACTTTTCTCCATGATATCATCGTGCGTAATATCAATATTGTAAGTAACAATATTGACGACTCACCAAATACTCTGCAATCAAAAGTTATTAACAAATCAATAGGCAGAGTTGACGAACTGAATATGGTAGAAAAATGATTCAGTTGTAAAAATAGGGGTAATACTTTTGATTATGATTGCTTGAGGAGCATTTTGATAAACAAGCCTTTATAGTAACATGTTTTATACACATTTAGGGTATGTCCTTGCAAAACAATTTTTCGTTTTTCAGATACAAAAATGGGTGAAATACGTTTGATATACTGTTATGTGAAACTAAACTCTGAAAAACAAACAACATTTAGCCTAAGTTTTGTAGAACATTGAATTAATGTTTCCTCTGTATTTTAAAATCAGCTTTCAAAATAATAGAAAATAAAAGATACATTATAAAACAAAGCTAGAGTTTAAATAAAAATAAAATCATGTATGCCACCAACACCACTGCCACCACCGCTGCCACCACATTCTCCATGGTCTTAATATCACCACCACCACCACAAGCAACATCTTTGACACCACCATCTCCCACTACCATCATCGCCACTACCATATGCTCCACCACCATCACCCTAGCCACCATGACCACCACCGTCCCACCATCGCCACAACCGACATTATCTCCACCATCTCACCATGACCACCACCACCTGTACCTTCGCGGCCATCATCACCTCCACCACTAACACCACCACCATATTATCCACTATCATCACCCAACCATCATGGCCATCACTACCTCTACTGCCTCACCGTTTCGGTCGTCACTGTGACCATCACCACTATCACCACATTCTCCATCTCGTCACCCTCACCATGGCCACACAACCTCACCATCTCCACTAGCATCATCCCCACCTCTCAACCACCATTTTCACAGTCATCGCTAATAAGTGTTGCTAACACAACGATCCTCTTACAACATTGCAGCTGCCGTCGCCGCTGTTGTGCGGAAGCGTCAACCAAGTGTGAGTGAAAAATAAACCACAATAACTGACAAAAGATAAATGAAACAATACCAACAAGAACACCAAGATTTATACTGGTTCGGCAATGCCTACATCCAGTTTGGAGACGACGGAGTATTCCACTATAATCAATGAGAACATACAATAGTGTTTATCACTCAATTTCCCAAAGACCCGAATAACCCAAAGCTCACACACTTACAATAGGAAGAGAAAACCAAAAATACAAAGCAAGACAATTTGAGAAAATTCTTCTCTATGCCAAATGGCTTCTTGCTATTTTTCTTTCTTCCTTGTTTCCTTGGTGTTGTATTTGAGTTATGCCTACACCTCCTTTTATAGGCCAAAGGCCTCTCATCAAGTCAAAAGAATTAGGCATAAATGCATCCATTCTTTGACAACAAATTAGGCATAAGACCATCCATTTTATTTCCCACATGTAGCATGCCAACCATCAATTTTGACCACAAAAGTAGCCAACATCATTTGTTGGTTTTAGACTACATTTGGTTTGAGCCAACAATCAACAATCTCCACCTTGGCGCAAACCCTCTAAGTAGAACTCCCAATAGTCGTCTCCCACTCCCCCATGGGGCAATCAACAAATTTTGCCAATGCCAATCAAGTCTAAGCAGTGCTTAAACTTGAGCAACTTAAGCCCGATCGTAAATCGATCAAATCGCTTGTACCATTGTCTTGGAGACTGCTTCAAGCCATACAATGATTTTTCCAATTTGCAAACCCAATTTTCCTTTCCAGCAACCTTAAAACCTTCTGGCTGAGACATATAAATCTCTTCCTCCAAATCACCATGTAAGAACGCAGTCTTGACATCAAGTTGGGCCAACTCAAGATCAAACTGCACAACCAAAGCCAACAGAATACGAATAGAAGAATGTTTTACTACAGGAGAAAATACCTCATTGTAGTCAATGCCTTCTTTCTGAGCATAGCCTTTAGCTACCAATCTGGCTTTGAATCTTACATTGTCTTTTCCCAAAGATTCCATCTTTTTGGCATACACCCATTTACAACCAATTTCTTTCTTCCCATTTGGTAACTGAACCAGCTTCCAAGTCTTATTTTTATGAAGAGATTTCATCTCCTCATCCATAGATTTCATCCACAACTCGTACTCTGAACTCATGACAGCTTCTTTGTAGGTGGATGGAATATCATCTTCAATAACGGGAAGTGCATATGCCACAATATCAGTAAATCGAGCAGGCTTTCGAATTTCCCTTCTCGATCTTCTGGTTGCAATATAGTCTTGTTGCTGTGGAGGCTCTTGGGTAGGTGCCTCCTCTTCATCATCCTCGTCCTCATCATCATGATTAACTGTAGGACTAGTGTCTGTAACATCAGACCTTACTGGAACAACTGGAGTCTTCAGTAACTCCACCTGCTTTGAGCTACTCATGGTCTTGGTCGTTTCAGTTTCACCTTCATGCTTGTTCTGATTAACCATAGCAGCCTCATCAAAGGTCACATCTCTGCTTACAACAAATTTCTTCTCATCTGGACACCAAAGTCGGTATCCCTTCACGCCAGTGCTAAAGCCCATAAATAGAGCTTTCTTTGCTCTTGGGTCCAACTTGCTTTCTCTGACATGATAGTAAGCAGGACAACCAAATATGTGTAAGAACTTGTAATCAGTACAAGGTTTACCAGACCATACCTCCATGGGCGTTTTGCCCTCATTCGCAGCAGCTGGCAATCGATTAATGAGATGGCTTGCATAAGTAATTGCCTCAGCCCAAAACGCCTTGCCTAATCCAGCATTAGACAACATACACCGAACTTTCTCAAGCAAAGTACGGTTCATGCGCTCCGCCACCCCATTCTGTTGCGGTGTCTCCCTAACCGTGAAGTGCCTCACAATACCCTCATCTTGACAAACTTTCAAGAAAGGATCAGACTTATATTCACCCCCACTGTCTGATCTGAGAGTCTTGATCTTTCGACCGCTTTGCGTTTCAATCATCTTTTTCCACTTCAGGAATATCTTCAAGACTTCATCTTTACGCTTCATGGTGTACACCCATATTCTTCTAGAGAAGTCATCAACAAAGGAGACAAAATAATGGCTACCTCCCCAAGATGCATTCTTAGAAGGTCCCCAAACATCAGTGTGAACATAATCAAGAATGCCTTTAGTGTGGTGAATAGCAGTGCCAAATTTTACTCTAGTTTGCTTACCCAACACACAATGCTCACAGAATTCCAATTTGCATGCCTTTGCACCTTTCAACAAGCCTTGCTTCACCAATCCTTGCAACGCTTTTTCACCAGCATGCCCAAGACGCATATGCCATAACCTCGTGGTGTCTGTGCTATCTGCGTCAGCAGCTTCGGTGACAGCTGCTTCACCAATAACTGTACTCTCCTTCAAGAAATACAAGTTATTTCGTCTTGTACCTTTCATCACCACCAGTGCCCCATAAACAGCTTTAAGAACTCCACCCATCATGGTGATCTTGAGACCCTTGGATTCCAATGCACCCAGTGAGATAAGATTTTTCTTCATATCCGGTACATACCGAACATCACTTAATTCTCTGACTGTTCCATCATGCATCTTCAAACAGATTTTGCCTATCCCTTGTGTTTTGCAGGCATTATCATTACCCATCAAAACAACTCCACCATCCAGCTCCTCGAAGCTAGAAAACCATTCTCGAATGGGACACATATGATAGGTGCAACCTGAATCCAAAATCCACTCCTTGGAGTGACCATCAGCAGATGAACTAGCCAAAGCAAACTCGAAATCATCATCTCCAGATTTTGCAATATTTGCTTCAGAACCCGCTTTCTCCTTCTCTTTGTTCTTCAATTTGGGGCAGTCTTTCTTCCAATGACCCTTTTGGCGACAAAAGGCACATTCATCTTTAGCAGGAAACTTCCCTCGTGACTTTGAACGAGATTTTCCCCGCTTCACATATTTTCTTTCCTCTGTTCGACCCCTTGCAACAAGTGCCTCGGTTTGTGAATTGTGAGTCTTTAGTTCCTTCTTTCGACACTCATGATTCACCAATGCCGCAGACACCTCATCAAGTTTCACCTCGGATTTTCCATACAACAGAGTAGTTGTCAAATGATCATAATCATCAGGCAATGAATTTAACAAACATAGTGCCTTGTCCTCGTCAGGAATTTTCACATCAAGGTTTGCTAAATCAGCAAGTATTTTATTATAATCATTGAGGTGTTCATGCATAGAAATACCTGGACTATACTGAAAACGGAAGAGTCGCTTCTTCAAGAAGAGCCGATTTTCTGCGCTCTTGGTCATATACTTCTCCTCCAATTTTGTCCATAACTCCTTAGCAGAAGTTTCCTTCATATACGGGTATTTCAACTCCTTATCAAGGAATGATCGAATAGCAGCACAAGCATGAAGATTAATTCGTGTCCACTGCTTGTCATCAATATCTTCTGGTTTATCTTCCAGAACCATATCCAACTCTTGTTGATACAACACATCCATAACTTCACATTGCCACATACCAAAATTATTAGAGCCATTGAATTTATCAACCTCTAACCTTGTAGTAGCAATTTGATGTCTATTGGATGTAGACGCCGACGAAGACGATGCCGACTCCTTCCCCTTCACAGATTCATCTTTATCTCCAGCCATCTACTCAGCACTATTCACGGGACTGTAGCGCCAACAAATTTTTCACTCCCACGAGAACGCCTAGTCGAAACACTAGGCTCTGATACCACTTGTTGTGCGGAAGCGTCAACCAAGTGTGAGTGAAAAATAAACCACAATAACTGACAAAAGATAAATGAAACAATACCAACAAGAACACCAAGATTTATACTGGTTCGGCAATGCCTACATCCAGTTTGGAGACGACGGAGTATTCCACTATAATCAATGAGAACATACAATAGTGTTTATCACTCAATTTCCCAAAGACCCGAATAACCCAAAGCTCACACACTTACAATAGGAAGAGAAAACCAAAAATACAAAGCAAGACAATTTGAGAAAATTCTTCTCTATGCCAAATGGCTTCTTGCTATTTTTCTTTCTTCCTTGTTTCCTTGGTGTTGTATTTGAGTTATGCCTACACCTCCTTTTATAGGCCAAAGGCCTCTCATCAAGTCAAAAGAATTAGGCATAAATGCATCCATTCTTTGACAACAAATTAGGCATAAGACCATCCATTTTATTTCCCACATGTAGCATGCCAACCATCAATTTTGACCACAAAAGTAGCCAACATCATTTGTTGGTTTTAGACTACATTTGGTTTGAGCCAACAATCAACAGCCGCCGCCACCACCACTCCCTCTACTCTCTCAACCATTGCCCTCTGCCCTGCTATTGCGACCACCTATATCTCACTATTATTAACACCCTTATTCTCACCACTACTCCCACCAGCACCACTCTTGTCTCAACCACACCATCCTTAACACCACCCCCACAATTACTACCAAACATAAATTTATACATATAGGACATTTGTTAATTGTCAAATAACACTTATTTTTAGTTGTAAATTTGCTAAGGATGTTTGGGGTCAAATTCGTGACCTTGCAAGTTCTGTTTTGAATAGTTGGTTGAACCAATTAAATACTAGTGAAACTGAAAGCCTTTTAGCCTTAAGCAAAACTTTAGTAATATGCGGGCAGATTTGAATGACATGAACAATTTAGTTTTCAAAGGATTAAGAGCTCATCCAGCTAAAGTACCTATGATTGCTGCTGTTGTTGGACAAGATTTATTTAAAGCCAATTAACATGACAGGAAAAAGGAGACTGTGTTTGGAAGAGAGGACTATTAAGTGGAAAGCTCCAATAGAAGGCACTTTGAAGATCAACTTTGATGGCTCGGTGGCTAGAGGTTCAGCTGCTGGAGGATTTGTCATTCGATACTCTGTTGGAAGGCCAATTGTTGCTAGAACTCACAATCTCGGATCAAATACTATTGCTGTTGTTGAGGCTCTTGCTCTTAGGGATGTTCTTCTTTTTGCAAACAGAGAAATATCAAGGATGTGGTGGTTGAAGGTGACTCCAAATCGGCTATAAATGGGATTCTCGACCGTTGCAAGATCCTTTGGAGGCTCAGAACTATCTTTGAAGACATCAAATGGCTGGGGACCTCCCTTGATTCTATTTAGTGGCAACATGTTTATATAGAATCCAACTTCCTCACAAATGCTATTAAGTCCATTGGTCACAATGTTGACAACATGTGTAGTTGGGATGGGTTGCTTCCTAGTGAGGCTCACCAAGCATTTGAATAACTGTATGGGATCCGGGTGCTCCCAGGGATTCTCTTTATCTTAATAAAGTTTCTTTCGTTGCAAACATTTGGTACTAAACGCGTTATCAATGTTTTCATTCTCTAAAATCATTCTCGAACTAAACTACCAAACGCATTCTCAAATCGCAAAAATGCAAGATCCTATTTGTCCTTTTTGTTTTGCAAAACAATTTTTCAAAAATCATTGTGTAAAACGTTACCAAATGAACCGTTAAATTTGTCCAAAAAAAAAATATATCTTCTGTAGCCTCTCTGTGAAGATATGACATATGTAGTAAAAACATCATTTTTACCCAATCTTCTTCAACCTTAATTTTAGTTACTCACATGTTTGATTGTTTTAGCTAGGGTACGCATATGTAGAACTTAAAGGTTAAGTTTTCTAGTCTGACATTGAGTAGTCGTTATAAATTTGGATTTCCACATTTGCTAATTTGGAACCTTTAAATGACCATTTTATACATTTTTAACAAAAATTATTATTATTATTCAGCAGAGAGAGAGAATTCAAAACTATTACATTAAATTTAGAGAATGGGGAGTTTCGAACTCGGGATACATAGGTAAAAGCTCAACACCCTATCCACTATAATATTGGATATCATGCATAATTTAACACACTTAATAATCAACGCTTAGTATTACGGTCTAATAGTATTCATCTTCACTGATAAGTGCTTAGGTTCGATTCTCACCAAAGGTGAATTTGAACTACATTATTGTTAGCCCATTGTAAGATTAAGATCATCCCTCCCCTTAATGTAGATAATATCGATTGTTAAAAATAATAATAATAATAATAATAATAATAATAATAATCAACCCTGTAAATATATGATATCAAAGTGGAATAAAATTGAGTGGAAAAGAAAAAATTCCAACACCACTTGGGATAAGATAAGATCTTCCTCCTAAATCGACACATTGCCATGTTCAAATTTTCTCCCTCTTTATAGTGTAGATTTTTATTTTAATACAAGTGGTATTGCTACTTTAATTTACACTAAATGAAAATTTTGAACTCGAAACACGATAGGTTAAACACAACTCTAACCATCAGGGCAGTTCATCAATGTGAATTAAAGTAAGGAATTTAGTTGTAGTACCCATATTTTGACATTCACTTTGTAGAAATGATCTTTTTAGTAATGACGACATAATATAACATATCAATATTATATAATAACAACATAATAAACACTAACCAATTATGCAAACAAATGTCAAAATATATTATGATAGCTAATGCGTAATAACATTATCGCTTGTCATCAAGAAAAATAAACGAAGGCATGACCGTTCTGATTTTTCATAGTTCGGTCCCTCAATTATAATGTGCGTGAACCATACACTTGTTTCAAACCATGGGCGTGGGTGACCGGGACCCGTACAGGGGTGCCTACCTGACTATTTCGCTTTCTCACCACACATATAATATATAAAATATATCAATTATACGATTCACATTTCTTTTTTTAATTAATACTTGATATGGTGTCATTTCACACCACAAAATTTAGGAAACACGTCCACGTAGGCACTTTAACCTTGATTTTTTCAGATAAGATTCATGCAATAAACATGGCTTTAATTTATTGGCTGTCCTCACTTTGATTTGTTCCACTTTCAGTCTTCATCTGTTTGTCTCTCTCCTTTGGCAATCCCCTAGTCCTCAACGCGTTTCATGAATTTTCTAATTACTTTTTTGAAATTTTAGTTGCTTCCCTCGTTTTCTCCATTGAAAACCTGGCATAAAATATTTGATATTCTTTTGAGCTGATCATTCTCACATATTTTAAAACGACTACGTTAAAAGATCATGTTTAGTGCTAATGTGCTTGCTTAATTGTCTCTCATTGCCTGTTCTCGCAATCTGTACTCTGCTGTGCAAGCGAACAAATTCTAGTTCACTCCGAGCCGGCGTCGAATCTTATGAAAATTTTTTTTTTTTTTTAATGATTAATTAATGTTGATTAGTCCAGGTTGAAGGTGGTGTTATATTTAAGATCATTTGGTTTTATTGGATGGTACAGCTGTGGTTAGTTTAAGGTCGTTAGGATTTTGGCTATCCCTAATGGAGATGAGTTTGTTTGAATCGAAGTCTATGTCTGTATCTGTATCTGAGACGGTTCAGATGGGAAGAAGATTGTATTTGAACCCGTTTTCGAGTTCCCGGCACATACCAGCTGCTGTTAAATTCTCTCCACACTTGTGTTCTTGCACAGGTAAGTGTTTTCAGACCATAATATGGATACAGGATTAGAAGCTTCTAAAATTTTATTTCGTTCCGCCACATTACTTGAACGGAAGTGATTTCCGCACTCCATTTTCTCTCCTGCAATCTCTCTGTTTCTCTAGCCCTTCGATTGAATAAACGAAAAGATAATCAAGAGACAGAAACAAGGGGAAGAGAGCAGAAGGAGAAAATGGGAGCATGAATATCACTACCCTACTTGGAATTCATTTTCCTTTTAAAAAGAAAGTTGGAAATTTATCTTAGTGCTCGAACTACATTTTAAGTTCATCTGTAGAAAGTTTCTTTCTTTCTGTATCTTTTTTTTTTTTTTTTACTGAATGATTAATTTCTTCTGTTTGCTCCATTTTTTTTCCAGGGTTCGGTCTCAAAGCTTGTTATTCTTCTGAGCCTTCTAGTTCAAGCAATAGGTATCTGTCAGTTAACGCTATTGGTTCAGTTGGTGGAGATAAACTTGCAGCTGATACTCGTTTGTTTCAAATAATTAATGGAACGAATGGCTCAAGACCGAATCTGTATTCTACAGAGATAAGGGTACTTGATGCTTTTGATGATGAGTATGGCGGAGTTATTGTTGATCCAGAACGATTACCAGAAAACGCAAATGCCTTTGCTTGTATCCTACATTCCTCACTCTCTCGTTGGAAAATGGAGGTATTTACAAACTTTAGTCATCGAAGGCCTTTGATTTCGTGATCCCTTCTTTTAAATGATCATTGATCTTCACAATTGATTCAAATTTTCATACTTGTTCATTTCCTGTGAAATAATTTGCATTTGACTGCAGGGAAAGAAGGGAATTTGGCTAAAGCTGCCGGTAGAAAAAGCTGAGCTTGTTCCGGTTGCTGTTAAGGTAACTTTTCTACACATGACTTTGAGATATGGATCTGTTCTTTCTTGAGCTGAACGTGAATGAGAAATGGGATTTAATCCTTTTTCTATCTGGAATGGATTGCACAAAAGTTAACAGAACAAGTAAAACACAGAAAGAATGTCTTAGCATCATCGAGTGCTAAAAATGCTATTTCTTCCTTTTACTTTGATCGTTACTAAGTGTTGCAGTCTGTATCTCTGAGATAAGCCGTTTGGTTGCAGGAAGGCTTCCAATACCACCATGCTGAACGAGGTTATGTGATGTTGACATACTGGATCCCGGAAGGACCTTGCATGCTTCCTGCCAATGCATCACATCAAGTAGGGGTTGGAGGATTCGTCATCAATGACAATAATGAGGTATAACATCCTTTGTTAACAGTAGAAGGATCAAGCTACTTAAATTGTAGCATCAGATATCCTTTTTCAGTTTTGGCTTTCATTATAAAACTGGCCAATTTCCTTGACTTTTATTTCAAAATCATAAAATAGTGTTTTACTTAATTGTATGCCTTCGGTAATCAGAATGCTAAGCAAGAAAACTACATACATAATCTTGTCATAAACAACCTAAATTGGCATCACTTCACCCCAATCTAATATGCGTCTAATATTAATTTGCGCCCCACAAATCCTATAGCTCATCTGCCTTTATAAATTTGCTCAGCTCCTCTGATTGAATCCGGTACTAACAAAATAATGACTTGCAGGTTCTTGTCGTACAAGAGAAATATTGTTCTCCGACATGCGAAGGCTTTTGGAAATTACCTACCGGCTTCATCCTTGAGGTAGGTTATCCAATTTTGGAGTATCTTGACCACAGTTCTTTTAACTTTCACTATGTTCAGCAGAGGCTTTAGTTCTTCGTCAACTTATTTATTTCTTCCCTTGGAATCAGTCAGAGGAGATATTCGCAGGAGCTGTGAGAGAAGTTAAGGAGGAAACCGGGGTAAGAATTTGTCAATTGATATGATGATATCTGTTCTAACATTCTATTCCATCTAGATAGTACTAATTTAGTCTTTTAGAATAGTTTAGAATATTCTTCTAAATAATGCTAGTTGCAATTTGTTTTTATCGCAGATTGATACCGAGTTCGTTGAAGTTATAGCGTTCAGGTAATAGTTATGTGTAATTGCTAATTTTCTGATCAAAGGTGAACAAAACTAGGATCCAACATTTAGTGTCGCTAATTTTTGTATCGCAGTCAGCATTGTTTAGAACGAATGCTGCATATTTCTGAGCGTAAAGTGTTCATAAGTGAAGAAGTTGAAACCAGTGCTATGGGACACTTCATATAAATTCGGATTACTAATTTTCTACAACAGCAAGTATCTAATAGTTTTGTTTAACATTTAACTCCAGGCATGCTCACAATGTAGCTTTTGAAAAGTCAGATTTGTTCTTCATCTGCATGTTACGACCGATATCAACTGAGATTATAGTTGATGATCTTGAAATTCAAGCAGCCAAGGTAAATATTTGCACTCAAAGAATACAAGCTTATGCAGACTCAACTAGGTTTTTTTTTCGCATTGCTGGATTTTACGATTTTCTCTAACTTGTGGCGTCTTCAATTCCTTGTGTAGTGGATGCCCCTAGATGAATTTGTCGAGCAACCACTGATACAAGAAGATTCCATGTTCAAGAAGGTCATTTCTATATGCATTGCGCGGCTGGGGAAGCATTACTGCGGTTTATCTTCTCATCAAGTGGTCTCCAAATTTGATGGCAGGTTGTCTTCCTTGTACTATAACGTTGTTGACACTCAAGATTCCAACTGTTCAACCTGTTGAAAGAAGGCCTGCTCAATCTCAGTACTGCCCAAAAATCTCAGTAATGCAACTAGTTGGGCATCATTATTGTAACAAAGTTTCAAACAAATGCTTCTTCATTTTTTTTCTTTAGTTTTCTGATGTATATAGAAAATGTCTTCTAACTAAATAAAATGCCTAACCCCCAAATGTTACTAAAAAATATTTGTAATTGGTTTTCTTCTTAAGTTCATGTATCTGTAGCGTTTGTATGTGACAAAAACAAATGAAAAAACCCTTCATTTGGTGTTGGGAGACAATTTGTTTTTTTTTTTTAACAAACGATATTATCTACACTAAGAGGGTGGGTGTGATAATCTGTTCCTAACTTTATGATTTTTTTAATTTTTAAATGAGTGAATTGACGAAAATGCCCTAAAGGCTAGATTGTTGACTTTCGTTGACCGCCTTTTGTGACACGTATGAGTTATTATTTTCCCGTACTCTCGAAGTTCTCAACGGGACGATGCTTAAGCGTAATTTGAATCGAAACCGAAGTTACGATAGGGGTTTTATGAAACTACAAATCTGAAAAGTACTTTTGTAAAAATTACTATTTATTATTTTATATATCTCTCATAGTTATTATTGGTTGAGAGAAATGAAGGAAAGGAGAATGATGAACGGAGGAAAGAAGAAAAGTAGGTGCTGCTGCCCAATCAGAGGAGAGAGGAAGAGAGTGAGACCCAATCGGAAAGGAGGAGAGGATGAAAGACCAACCAATCAGAAAGCAAAGAAAGGAAAGAAACTACCCAATCAGAAGAGAGGAAATGAGGGGAAAGGAGGAAGCAAAGAAGGAGAAGAACCAGCCCGGTTCCCTTTGACCCACGACTCGGTTATGACCGGTGAGTTTCTCCAGTCAAACTCATTGTTTTTTTGATGAATTGGGCCGATCCACCACTCCCAATCATCATCTCGGCCCTTCCTCTACCATTTCCACACCAAATTTGAGGAGATTGGGTTCAAAATTGTGGAAAATTGCACCGATGGGTGCGATGGGCTTCGGGGCTGCGATCCATCAAATCCGAAGGTAACTCCGCCAACCACCACCACTAATAGACTCCCTTAAACCCCAGGAACAAAGCCCAAACAACTATAGGGGCGGCGGAGCACCGGAGGTGACAGATTGAAGCTCACCCATTCTAGGGTTCTAGCGGGTTCATGGAAATTTGAGGCGTTTCTCGGCTAAATTGGACTTGTCCATAGTTATAAAACTTGCTCTAATCATTGAGATCTTTATTCTAGTAAAATTTGAGAATTTTTGGAATTAGTTGAATTTTCAGGCGAGTCGAGACGGCTGGCCGCCGCGTGCGGTGGGGCGTGGCGATGGCACATGGGCTGAGACCCCACCTGACCTTTCTAGGCTAATTTGGATGCCCCCATTCCATATTTGACATCCGATTAACAAAATTCCATTGTTTGGGTATAATTTCGCTAAGGTCCACCACTTAAACATTATAACAATTGACAATCCGACCGTTGGATCGGTACCAAACTTTTTTTTTTTTTTTTTGAACACCAGTTACCATATCATAAAAGGCCTACAGAGAGGCAAACATACATACAATAAACAGGCAGTGACAATGGGTAAACCACAAAGACCCCTCCACCAAGTAGAGGTGTCACCCCTAGCACCACCAAAATAACGCATGGATCTTCCCGACTTGGATTTGTAAGTTCATAAAATAAAACATTGACTGCCACTTGAATTGTGATTGGCGGAGATCCGACCGTCGGATCGTGGTAAGGTTTTATTATGTTGTTTTACAAGCATAATGTGGATCTTTGGAAGTTACAGATCAGAAATCTGAGACGTGGATCTTCCGAATCGAGTTACGTAGGGTTGTGGACCCTGTTGATGCAAATTTTTGCCTTCTTCTTCTTGGGAAAATTGCACCTACAAAACAATTAACACCTTAGGTCAAGGCCAAGAGCCTCACGAGCCCACGAAGAAGGGGGGGCTTTGGCCGAAGAACCTCCGTTGTCAAAGTTGGAATTTTGAGAGAAAAGTGTTTGGAGAATTTAGAGAATTTTGCAAGAAGATTGAACCTAGGTTTTTGGAGAAAATGTGATGGTATTTTATAGGGGTGTGGCTGACCCCTTTGGGAGATGGGAACCGACAACTTTAGTGGTTTTTTGGGTGTAATTTACAATTAATTAGCTAATTAATATAATTTAGGAGAAATAATTTGGGAGTTACCTTGTGAGGGATATTTGATGAGGAGGGATGAAATAGGTTTTGAATAAATACCTATTATGATCATTTTTGACCTTGATTAAGCCATGATTGTTCGCTAGTTGCACGTAGAAGCTTCGATGTGCCTCAAGGGTAATTTTGTCTTTTTCACCCTAGAATTCACGTGTTGCCTCCATATTTGTCTCGATTATTTTTGGCTCCATGAATGCCCCCACACCTACTGGGCTGCTCGCAGGTAAGGGCAGCAGATGTAGAGATCTCCAACTTTGATGCAGATTCCCACTTGGACTTGGAATTAGATTCTTCTAGGATAGGGAAATAAATTGCCTCCAAAGCCTAGTTAAGCCTACCTTAAGTAGGGGATTAAATCAACTTCGGAGGGCAATTATTTATCCCTACAAGAAAGAGAGAAAACTAAAGGATATTTGTTCCCCCTCCCCTAGCACTCTTTTTTTCTTGCTTGTGCAAAGAACCGTCTTCCGTTGATTTCTTTGTCTTTTCTATGCCACACCGATGTATGAAAAACTTAATTCTCCATGTCTTCTTCTTGGGTGATGTTGCCACGGGGTAGTCGTTAGGGTGGTACAGCACGTCGGTTAGCAGGGGCCAGGAGTCGGCTTAGCATGGGCTAAGGAGGAGGTGTGGCAGGGGCCATTTGGTTGTGTTACTTGGCTTGATTGAAGCCAAGGATTGGCTAGACATGCGCCGAGGAAGTGGCGTGGCATAGGCCACGGTTTGGGCTGCCACAGTTTAGGTTGCTTGCCAAAAATGAGGAAACTGCTTGAGTTTGATTTCTCAGTTGCCGTAGATGAAGCAGTCAAGGATGGAGCTGCTAAGATCGAAGCTGCTGAAGATGAAGTGTTGAATCAGCAAACTGTTGGGTGTAAAGTGGCTACTGCCCCCTGACCATTTATTTTTTAGTTAGTCTTCAAGCATTCGATCTTTTGAGCTTTGTGGCCTTCTCGCACTGGAGAGCTTACCCAAATGGGTGTCGAGGAATTAGTTTACCCTCTTGTATTGGAGAGTAATTAGTTTACCCTCTCGCACTGGAGAATAATTAGTTTATACTCTCGCACTGGAGAGCAGACCCATATGGGTGTCGGGGAATTAGTTTACCCTATCGCATTAAAGAGCAATTAGTTTATCCCCTCGCACTGGAGAGTAGACCTATATGGGTGTCGAGGAATTAGTTTACCTTTCCGCACTGAAGAACAATTAGTTTATCTTCTTGCACTGGAAAGCTTACCTAGATAGGTGTCGGGGGATTGGTTTACCATCTCGCACTAGAGAGCAATTAGTTTATCCTTTCGCATTGGAGAGCTTACCCATATGGGTATCGAGGGATTGGTTTACCCTCTCGCACTGGAGAGCATGGAAGTCATTGTCGTAAGTGCAGCTGAAGAAAACTGGATTGCTGGACAATTGAAATAATACTCAACTTGCGAGGTCTTGTTTGGCGATTTGCTTGAGGCTTTGAACTACTTGTTCGTGTGCCTTTTTTAGGCTTGGTTGGTGATCAGTTGAAAATCTGAATGGATTGCAAGCTTCTTCATTGCTAAGTATTTCACTAGTAGGGGCTGCTAATAAATCATTGTCTGCTCCGTCGTTGGATGCTTTGAAGTTTGAAGTGTCATGGGCTTGGTCGGCGTGAGCCACATGGCAAGATCGGCACGGTTGGGGGCCGTGGTGTAAGATCAGAATAGTTAGGAGCCATAGTGATAGAGTGTATATTATGATTACACCCAATCCTGTTCATGTCAGAATATCTCTGCAAAAAGTCATGTGTTAGCATGTGTCGATGAGCACCCGATATGATATGTTGCTTATGTGAGATTTTGTGATTTTGAATGTCATGCCCTTATTTACTAGATATTGTGCCGTAATGAATTCTTGAGATTTTGCAGGCTACAGTAAGTATTTTTATACTATACGTAGTAAGTATATTTGGAAACTATATTTGTTTTACAGCGAGGGGTTACAATGTTTTCAGAAAGGTTTTTATAAAACTTTATTTTCTGGCCACTCACCCTTGTTTTTTGTCCCTCCAGGTTTTAGTAGCTAAGCTTTCTTATCGACAATGATTCTTGGCAAATCTTGGTGTAGAAGATTACCTTCAACGGTATAATTCTCACCCTATCTTACTGTACTGTAATTATGCTCTGACATCACGTGTGAAATGGGTTCATTCCTGCTCACAACGCACTCTTATATTTAGGCACTTTTAGGTTTAAATTTATTCTCATATTCCACCACACTACACTTTATGGCTTCATCACCTTCCAGGTGTCGGCCAACACAACTCTATTCGGAATCCAAGTGGATATTCGGGGTCAAGGTATGTCAGTGGGGCAGTGGTTTAAGCCTCACAATGGGCTAGCAATAATGTGGTTCAATTTCACCTTTGGAAAGAATAGAACCTAATAACTCTCATTTACAAGTGAAAAGAAATACCACTAGACCGTAGTACTTAAGTGACTGGTGTTTTGGGACAATTAATTGAAATATTTATACAAGCACCCTATAAAGATGTGTTTTTTCTAAACCATGCCGGAGAGGGAAATTCAAATTTAAATATAAAGAAGCAAGTTCATTTCTATATCTACATCGTATAACACACATATGGACCATTTTGCGTTGTGTTAGTCATCCATATAGTTGGAATAAAAAAGTGGAATAGTAGTTGTCGAATTTGGTGCTGTCAATTGCACAAGCCATTCCCAATGAAAGAATACATTGCTTGTTGGCTAAAAGAAAACTGAAGGACTTTAGGGTTGCTAAGTCAAAATTATTGTCTAAATAATATATCCAGAAGTCAAAGGCAAAAAATAAACAATGTCACGCTGGTGCTCCTATGTTCCTAACTCATTGTTGAAGGTCAAGCTTTGTTGGACGGATTGCAATTTGCCAAAAAGGAATTAGAAGGCTTCGTATTGAAAGTTACTTTAAAATTCTCATCAACTCATCAAAGCAACTTCATTCTACTAAGACAATTACTATTCAGGTTATTGAATTAAAACAATTACTATATTAGTGAACAGTAATTGTCCGAGTGCATTTCTACCACTAATTAAATTGTCCAGGCAATTGGTATTAAAATATTAGTTTTTTTTATAAAATAATTTTATGTTTAATTTTTAACCAATCTTGTCATACCACATGTCATTAGCTAGAAATACAGTTTTTCTGGATAGATTTTCAGTAGATTTTTAACCAATCACGTAGGGCAACAGGTCATGATCTCATAAGAATTTTGTGGATAGATTGATAAGATTTTTAACCAATTCCATCACGTTATGTGTTACTAAGGCGTGCCACATGACATTATCTACAACATTATTCTCCATATTAACCTTACATCTGTAGAGAAGTCAACGATATCATTCTTGATATCTTGCCTTAGTTTAGGAAATAAATTTGTAATTGATTTGTATAGATTTATCTTCCTGTTGTATACCTAGAATGTAGGATAGTTTACTTCTCTGTCAAGAGTTCTTCTTTGTATAAATGTCTTCGTATTAATAGAAGAAAATCACTTCCGCAAAATATATTTTTACTCTATTTTACATGGTATCAAGAGCTAGGCCAAAATCCTAGTTCTTGCCGCTGCCCATTTTTTGCTATTTTTCAATAGCTTTTTCCATCGACTGTCATGGCCATTGACGACCTTTCCAAAGATGCCGCGGCTATGTTTTAAATCCATTGTTTATCCATCATTCAGATCACCTATCTATGATGTTGGTTTTGAAGCCCCTTAATGGGGACAATTCCTCTACCTGGTCACGTGCGATGAGGATCTCCCTAAGTGCCAAAAACAAGCTTGGCTTTGTTAATAGTACTGTCACACAGCCTTCTGAGAAGATCAAACCGAACGACCATTCTATATGGATTGAAGCAAGCATCTCGTCAATGGTTTGCAAAGTTTTCCGAAGCTATTCAATCTGCTGGTTATGTCCAATCAAAGGCTAATTATTCTTTGTTCAAACGTTAGCAAGGCAAGTCTTTTACAACCCTCTTAATTTATGTTGATGATATTTTGATCACTGGCAATGATCCTAATGCAATTGAGGCTCTCAAAACATTCCTTAATAGTCATTTCAAGATCAAGGACCTTGGTGACTTGAAATACTTTTTGGGCATTGAAGTGTCACGTTCAAAGAATGGGGTTTTCATTTCCCAACGTAAGTATGCTTTAGAGATTTTGAAGGATGATGGTCTCTTGGGAGCTCGCCCAGTTGAGTTTCGCATGGAACAAAACATTAAGCTTTCAAACAATGGTGAATTACTTAAAGATCCGGCACAGTATAGGAGGTTGGTGGGCCGATTGATCTATT
Organism: Pyrus communis; assembly: GCF_041283825.1. NCBI lineage: Eukaryota > Viridiplantae > Streptophyta > Magnoliopsida > Rosales > Rosaceae > Pyrus > Pyrus communis. Next base: position 5,042,531 of record NC_142568.1, read on the forward strand.
TAACGATTACTAGGCCGGACATAACATATTCAGTGCACTTGTTAAGTAGATTTATGCATGAACATCGCCGTCCACATATAGAAGCAGCTCTCCGAGTTTTGAAATATACAAAAAGTTCTTCTGGACAAGGTTTGTTTTTCTCTTCTAAATATGACTTGACCTTGAGTGCATATTGTCATTCAGATTGGGCAGGATGCCCTACGACACGAAGATCAACTACAGGGTATTGTGTTTTTTTGGGCTCTTCATTGATTTCTTAGAGATCAAATAGACAAAAGACCGTATCTTTGTCATCAGCTGAGGCCGAATATAGAGCCATGACTGGAACATGTTGTGAACTATCGTGGTTTGATATCTTCTAAGGGACTTGGGTTTGTTGCATCCAAAACCAACCTTATTGCATTATGACAACAAAGCAGCCTCTTAATATTGCTGCTAATCCAGTTTTCATGAACGTACTAGACATATAGAGATGGATTGCCACTTTATTCGAGATAAGATACAAGACGGTTCTGTTGTCACACAATTTGTTACCTCTTCACACCAACTTGCAAATGTATTCACAAAAGCATTGGGGAAGGACACTTTCTCGAGTATTATACATAAGTTAGGAGTTATTGACATCCACTCTCTAACTTGAGGGGGAGTGTAGAGAAGTCAACAATATCATTCCTGATATCTTGGCTTAGTTTAGGAAATAAATTTGTAATTGATTTGTATAGATTTATTTCCTGTTGTATACCTAAAATGTAGGATAGTTTACTTCTCTGTCAAGAGTTCTTCTTCGTTTAAATGTCTTGGTATCAATAGAAGAAAATCACTTTCGCAAAATATATTTTTACTCTATGTTACAACATCCAACCTAAAGTCACATGCCAAATTCAAAATCTCTCTAAATCCTTCTTCATAATTTGTAAATCTTGAATTCTTATATTGTCTTCTTCAAGGAGATTGTTAGAAATCGAAGAGCAAGATAATGAATTGTTCGATCCAGTGCTTACTGGACTTGTAGATAAACATCAATGACATATCAACAACCATATTGACTACATATTGACCCTTAAAGTTCACAATATCAACGTGTGAATGTAATACATGCTTAGGTTGCCACTTAGTACTACGGTCTAGTGGTATTTCTCTTCAGTTGTAAATGAGAGGTCTTAGGTTCAATTCTCGCTAAAGGCGAATTTGAACCACATTATTGCTAGCCAATTGTGAGGCTAAGCCCACCCCCTCCCTTTTAGTGTAGATAATATCGTTTGTTCAAAAAAAAAAAAAAAATATATATATATATATAGGCTTGGGTTGAGACTTTTACCTTTAATGGCAAAGAGAGTTTGCTCCTACTCCAAAATAAAAAGTTTTATTGTGCTATTCATACTGCCACACCTACCAAAAAGAACAGTTTGTACATTGAAATCAAACTGGGTGTATCATTAGCAATACTAGAGGATACTTATCAGTTTAACATAGATCGAAAGGTCACAGATGACCCTTTCAGTGGGGAAATCCCAAAATCAACGATAAATCAAACCTCAAGTTGTATTATTCATGAACCCCTTTGTAACCATTGCCTAAAGATCAAAAGATTTAATATTAACTCATCGTACATCCCTACCAAAATTTGGCTTTAGAATACACTAGTTAGGCATCAAAGAAATAAAAATACGATGGTGTAAGTGATGTAGGCATCAGATTTATAAAAATTGAAATAAAACTAATAACATGCATTAATTAAGAGATTTTTTTTTTTTTTAAAGACGGCATTTTGAATTTCATTTAGAAGCCAACAGGCTAACAATTACAATGGAGTCGATCCTCCTTCACAAGATCATACACAATAATTAGAGGGTGATCAAACCAAGAAACCAAGTACATTCACCATTCGAATGGATGGCAAAGCGAGCTAATCTATGAGCAACAAAGTTGGCTTCGCAGTGGATATGGGAAGCAGTAGCTCCAGTGACCAAAAGAAACAGTGACTTTGTGTCACATCCCAGCCCGGGCCCCCACCACATCCCTGGCTCGACTCCACCGTAGCACGATATTGTCCATTTTGGGCCCCAACCATGTCCTTACGGTTTTGTTTATGGGAACTCACACGAGAACTTCTCAATGGGTCACCTATCCTAGGAATGCTCTCGCACGGAACTTGCTTAACTTCGGAGTTCCAATGGAACCCAAAGCCAGTGAGCTCCCAAAAGGCCTCGTGCTAGGTAGAGATGGGAATATACATATAAGGCTTAGAGGATCGACTCTCCTAGGCGATATGGGATTTTATAATCTACCCCCCTTAAGGGCCCGACGTCCTCATCGGCACACATCTGGCCAGGGATTGGCTCTGATACCAAATTGTCACATCCCGGCCCGAGCCCCCACCACATCCTGGGCTCGACTCCACTGTAGCACGATATTGTCCGCTTTGGGCCCCGACCACGCCCTCACGATTTTGTTTTTGGGAACTCACACAAGAACTTCCCGGTGGGTCACCCATCCTGGGAATGCTCTCACGTGGAACTCGCTTAACTTCGAAGTTCCGATGGATCCCGAACCCAGTGAGCTTTCAAAAGGCCTCGTGCAAGGTAGAGATGGGAATATACATATAAGGCTTAGAAGATCGACTCCCTTGAGCGATGTAGGATATTACACTTTGCATCCTCGATGATTGGCCCAACATGAGACAAATTCACTTAAGACACATTCAAGGCCAAAATGATCTAGTGAGAATCACTCTCAAAGACAATATTATGAATTCCCCTTTCAACCACCAGCTCAAGCCCAGGACGGATGGCCAACGCCTCTACTTGAACAGGTGAAAAGACATCATCAAAATTCCTCATTGTAGCTCCCACAAAGCACCCATTAGAGTCCCTAATCACAATTCATGCACCCCTAATCTTAACATTATGGTTCCACGTACCATCCACGTTAACCTTGTGATATCTTGGAGGTGGACTTGACCATCGTGGAGAGATAATTAGGCAAGTAGGAGCCGGAGGTTTGGATGTGATTTTTAAAAATTCCTACCACCAATTAAAAGCACATCATGTCATGATATTAGGCATAAGATTCAAAATCTCCCCCCATAATTTTGAGTTCCTAGCTAACCAAATAGCCCAAATCTTTATCAGGATCTTATTGAAGTCGACCTAATTCAAAGTTTTGTACCATTCGGAGTGCCCAATCTACTATAGATTTGTCGGCTAGAGGAGATTGGAAAGCACCCATAGGAGAGGAAAACCAAATAGCTCGGGCAAACAGACACTCTAGCAGAAGATGGCACGTAGTCTCACCCTCAGACCACATAAAGTACAATGAGGGTCAACTGGAATGTGTTTGCAAATAAGATTGGATGGTGTTGGAATGATATGAGACATAATTCTGCAGGCTATCATTTTAACTTTAGGTGAAATGTCGGCCTTCCAAAGTTTTTCCCAAAGACCATTGAGGAGACAACTTGGTGCCGATGAAGAAGCAGCCAAAGAGGGCACCAAAATCCAGTTCCTAATAACATGATAAGCATTTTTGACGGCGAATTGCCCTTTCTTGTCATAATGCCAGATGATTCTATCTTCCATTGGGCGCTTGGTCAGAGGCATAAATTGCACTACGTCTACTTCCTCCTTTGAAAGAACCGAAGATAGAAGGTCTACATTCCATTGGAAATCAATCGTGATGAAGTCGTGAACAACAGATATGGGCGTGTTCACAGGCCTTGGTGAAGAAACCTCAAAGGTGGAGGGATAGGGCAACCACTTATCACCCCAGACCTGCGTGCAACTTTCGTCACCAATTTGCCATCTTGGTCCTCGCATAATAATCTTTTGGCCTGCACAAATGCTACACCATACAAACGCGGTATTCAGCCACACCTTTGCATCCAAAAATGAGGAATGCAGGAAATACCGAGCTTTCAGTAGCCTAGCCACCAGAGATTGAGGTTCAACAAGTAATTTCCACGCTTGCTTTGCTAGCAGCCCAAGATTAAAGGCATAGAGGTTACAAAACCAAATGCCACCCTCTGATTTTGGTCGGCAAAGTTTGTTCCACGCCAACCAATGAATCTGTTTAAAATTACTTGTTTCATTCCATCAAAAGAATGCCATAATTTGATGCAAGTCATCGCATAAGTATTTTGGCAGTAGGTGACAGTGCATCGAGTATAGTGGGATTGCTTGGGCAACCATCTTCACTAATAACTCTTTCCCAACTGCACTTAGACATTTCACTTTCTACCCTTGGAGTTTTTTCCAAATTCGCTCCTTTATATGATTAAAGCAAGCCCCTCGGTTTCGACCCATAAAGGTAGGCAACTCAAGGTACTTTTCATGTATGTCTACCCATTCCACCCTAATCAGGTCAACTAGTGAAATCTGATCTCCCCTTCTAATGTTTCTACTGAAGCTCACTGCACTTTTCAATAAATTCACTTGTTGACACAATGCGCGTTCATAAGTGTTAAGAATCGATTTCACCCACAGCTAATCTTCCTAACGAGCTCGCACAAACACAAAGCAATCATCTGCCAATAGAAGGTGATGGATCAACAGGGCATTCTGAAAGATCAAAATTCCTTGGATAACATCGGAGCATTAATACTTTGCAATCATAGCCGAGAGGCCCTCGGCACACAATAAGAAGAGATATGGTGAAATAAGGTCACCTTGTCTCAGACCACGGGATGGCAGCATGTAACCTCTTAGAAAACCATTGACAATAAACGAGTATGACATTGAGGAGACACGCATCATGACCAAATTTCCCTATTTTGTATTAAATCCCAGCTTCAGCATAACACGTTCCAGGCAACTCTAATCGATTTTTTCGTAAGCTTTACACATATCTAGTTTTGGAGCGAAGAATCAAGAGATTAAACCTTAGCGAGAAAATTTAAACCTGGCAAGTTGGTCATATGTAAAGTGTAAACATACATCCATATTAAAACAAAAATAAATATGTCTTTATGAAACCATGAGAATGAATCCAACGTCATCGTCAGTTTCCCACTCAATCAGTTTCAATCTCTCTAGGGCAGTGAAAGAAGGGTTAGTATTTGTCATAAATGTCTTGGACTTTCTTGGCGAAGATGGAGCCGCTCAAGATAGGTCAAGAATGAAGACGAACTAGTAGATCCCACCGACGACGAAATACCTACTAAAGAAGAGAGCGAGAGAGTCCACTGGACTTGGGAAGGAAAATAGGGAAAAGCGAAGAGTTAGTGTGTCATAGCAGCTGGGTGGAGGTGTCACATGAGTAGGAGATAAAGATGATGATGTTTTTTTTCTTTCAATAGGGATTTTTTTTTTTAAGTAATAAAATAAAATATTGATTTTTGATGGTTAATCCACATGACGCAATATGGTTTGATCGATGGGCTTCATCCTTGTGCCACATAAACAAACTAAAATTTCCATGTCCATCGAGCTTTAATAAGAAAATAATTGAATCCATGAGTTTAATGGTGATTTAGAAGGGAAAACATTTTTAACAGGAGTGAATGGAATGAAACTTTTGTTACCAATAATTTCATTGTTCGCTTTATTGTGTTCTACTTATATGAGGTTCATTAAGCAACAAATACATAGTAATGCAAGTGTGAGAGAGTCCTTTTAGGATAGTAAATTTATATAGACAAGGAGAATCCTAGCAGATATCTAGCAATATATATTCTTTCCTTATAGTGTTGTGATTACTTGTGGTACAAGCCAATTCCTAGATTGTAAGAATCTCTAAGAAATAGGAAACTAGTTCATCGGAACAAGCCTCTATGTCTTATGGGGCAAGCATGGGCTCCTTGTCAAGACTTGCAAGCCTAGACAACCATTCCAGAGTCCAACATGGGTGCAGTGGCACCGTTGGTCCCTTTGTACGACCCAACCTAATTGAAGTTGGTTAGTCCATGACGGGACTTAGAAGTCATTTGTATTCTGATTTGCCTTACTCCACCTAAAAAAAAAAAAGAAGAATTCGTGGTCCACACTTATTTGCCTTATCCACATCTAGTGTAAATCGACTCGACTTCCGTTAACCTGTCATGTCTACCTAGTGCAATTTTGCTCCTTGCCGATGGAGTGTATGTGCTCATAGTGGTGGATCTAGGAAATATTATTAGGGTGGTCAATAAGAATAGCACACAGTGTGCAAATTTTTTTTTAACAATAATAGCATGCATATCGCCATTTCTTTGAGTCTTGGTAGGCCTAAAGTCATTTACAAAGGCATCATGTACACCTGTTAATGCCTCCTTTGCATGGGTAACTAACATGTCCAAGGCTGCTCCCATATGAATGCTTAAGAAAGGAACACACTTATCTTGAACACACTAACAAATTGATTGATATCATTGCATCCCATTAATATGTTTGTCCAAGAATGATGATGCTTTGTTCATTCTCTAATATTACCACTTCATTTATTTTGCATTTTTGGATAGTCTTTTACTTGGTTCTTTTTTTTCTTCCTACAACTATAATCATAACCAACAAACAAGCCAAAGGTAAATTATATTAGCACTAGACTGTAAAGGGGCAGCACCTCTCTAATGCATTTTATCAAGCAGTTGGAGGGCATATATGAAGGGCAACTCCAACTTTCAAAAGAGCAGCACTTAAGTCATCCATGGAGATTCACCGGAGTTCAGAAGGTCAGCTGACCCCTCTTGCCCCTAAGTCGATCAACCCATGTGTGCTCGTCCCACCTAATTTCTAACCTAGAATGGGTTTTCAGTTCTATGCAATTCCCTTAATAGTCTGCCGAACAAGTTCAGTTTCTACTACTATTCACAAGTTGGTTAGAGATGGCAAAACCCTTAAGTAAGGGTTTTAAAGGCATCACAAATGCCAATTAAGAAAGGGTATTCTAGTATTTTAAATTAGTTGTTCAAGGATGTTTACGATATTTAATGTAATATCATAACAAATGCCAATTAAGAAAGGGTATTCTAGTATTTTAAATTAGTTGTTCAAGGGTATTTACGATATTTAATGTAATATCATAACAAATGCCAATTAATGAAGGGTATTCTTGTATGGCTAAACCGAACAACCCCTCCCCTTAGTATAAAGGTAGGGAGGAGGTCGGGGAGTTGGGAGGAGAATAATTTTTCTTTTAATTTTTAATTTTATTTCTTTGTTAAATATTTTTAATTTTTAATTTTTAATTTTAACAAAAATTAGACGGAAATGTCTTTAATTGGCTAACAAAGATAAACACAAGGACCAAATTGGCTAAATTGAAAACACAGGGACTAAATTGACCCAACAACTAAAACACAGAGACCATTTTAACATTTAAGCCATAAAAGCTTGAAAAGTTATAGTTTTAATAAAAAAACCATGTTATAAGTTTTGTTTAATGATTAGTACATGACCCATATTAAAGTAGTCCAACTAAAAATGGCCCAACTATAATAAATTATGATTTGTCGATTTTACCCCTAACTTTTTTAGGTTGAGTTCCAGATTTTCGTCATTATTGGAGTTCATCATTGTTTTGCAGACTTTCTTCTTTTTCTTTGAAACAAAAATATAGATCCTCATGCTATTTAATTTATATTTTGTACTATTTCGTTGAAATGTGATCATCGTTATTATTCTTAGTGTATTCGAGGTACTGTTTTTCAATTTTTCATCGTTTGTTTCTCCAGAAAATAAATTTGAGATATGCATGCTATTCAATAATAACGACGAGTCATTATTTTTGGACTGTAAAAATAAACTGTTTCTGGATTTTAAGTAACACTGTTTATGGAATCTAAGTCACTATTTCTAGAATCTAAGTTACTATTTCTGGAATCTAAGTCACTGTTTTCTGGATCGAAATGAAATAGACACGTTGTTTCTTAAATGTAAGCTAGAAAAGAAATAGTGCAATTCACTGTATTTGGATTCAAAGCAAAATAAACACCATGTTTCTTAAATATAATCAACTGGTGCATGAAAGAAAAGAAACAGTCAAAAGTTAAAACATAGATTGTTTCTGGAACTAAGTCACTGTTTCCGGAATTTAAGTCACTGTTTCTGGATTTTGGTTCTTTTCTTTCCAGATACAGTGTTTGTTTGTGCATAGACAAAACAAACATTGTATCTGATTTTTTTTTCTTCCAGAAACAGTGTTATGTTTTGGGTTATCCAGAAACAGTTTTATGTTTTAGTTCTTTTTTTTTTCTTTTTTTTTTCCAGACACTTTTTTGCTGGTTTCTGCCATTAAACTTCTTTGAACTTGTTTCGGCGGCTTTGTTCCGATGAATGCTTCATTTTTCAATTTTGATTTGGTTGTTTTTGAAATGGGGGAATTCTATTTGATAGGAAGACAGAGAGTTATTATGGGGATTTCGTGCTGGATTGAGGTTGGTGAAGAGTCAAGACAATATCAAATCATTTAGGCGTATTTACGGAACTATAGATTTGTAATGAGTTGGGCTTGTAAGTTTGACCCGTGGACAATAGTTTTGGATGGTTTTTTTATTAAACTTTGAGCCCTTCTGGTTAAATAACATTTTGTGATTGTTTTTGGTTAAATATTTGTTGGACCAAGCCCTTTTCATTAAAGCTCCCTAAAAATAATGATGTACTTAACAAGAAAAACCCATGAAGGGTATTCTTATATTTTAAATTAGTTGTTCAAGGGTGTTTACGACATTTAATGTATCTCAGCGAATGGGTGCTTTTGGTATTTCAGTTAGTCATGTAAGAATTGTAGAACACTTAGTGTGCGTTTGTTGCACCAGACTATCTCAGACTGGACTAGCTTTTAGGACTAAACTGGACTGTCTTATAATAGACTAAGCTAGACTAACTTAATGAAGCGTATGATGCAGTGTCAGACTAAGAAGCAGGATAATTAATAAATTCTAATATTATATTAATTTATCTATATCTCTATTAATAGTTTATTCTTAATTCTCTGATTTTTTTTTTCCTTTTTTTTTTCTTTTTTCTAAAGACTCTTCCTCTTCTTCGAAACCCAATCCCACACTTTGAGATCAAATCAAAACCAACTTCCTACAATTGCATATCAAATCAAAACCAACTCCCCGCAATTACAGATCAAATCAAAATCAACTCTCAACAATTTTAAATTCCACAATTTTAGATTAAATCAAAACCAATTCCACATTTTGGCGTCTCAGGTTGCTTACCCCATCTTTATAGCCGGCAATCCCAAGCTGCTGTCGTCCCAATCCAAGACCTTTGCTATTTTCGTCACCGTCGCAAGCCCCGGCGTTTTGGCCTCCAATATTCCTTCATCATCGTCGTGTTCCTCACCCACCACTGGGTTCAGAAAGATCCCATGATTCGGGTTAGAATGGAGACCATCGGCGGTGATCTGTGCCCACGACAGTCGGAGGTGGTGCAGTTATATAGGTCTTGCTGAAGGAGGAAGAGACGGAAGAGAGCAGAGAAGGAAGACGATCTTAGCTAGTCCCCTCCTTTTCGAGGGCTCTCGCTAAGAACTTCTAGCGAGCCTGTTACTCCACAAGAGTCCCCTTTAGTTTCATTAAACATAATCTCAGTATCTAACAAACACTGGACAGTTTAATCCAGTGAGAGTTAAGGAAGCCAAACAAACGCAACCTTACTGGACTGCGCCATTTTGTGTCTGTTCCCAAAAATCAATTAGAAGCCCAAGTGGTAAGATGTTCATTTTCATTCCAAGGCTTGCGAGTGCTGCTTACTGAGTAGTTGTTGATCAATTTTTATTCCAAAGGTGAATAAATAGAAAATATTTTTACTCATCATCTTATATCGTTGTTTTATTTTAAATTATAAAATTTGTGATCATAGAAGATTAAGTCAAACTCATTTAATAGTTTAGGGGTTGGTTTGTAAACTTTTAATATGATCGAGAACGTTTTTAGATAAAATATTTTTGGTTTCTAAAATCACTTAAAATGTTTTTTTTATGTGCTTCTTGCATGAAACAATAAAGTAATTTTTTAGATCTTACTTACCATTTATTAAAGATTGATTTATAAAATAATTTCATGGTAAGCAGTTTCAACTATTTTAAAATACTTGCAACCCTTTATTTAAGAGGCAATGCGTATTACCGTTAAGTAACGATAGTGAAAAATAATGCTTTGTCGTATCGATCTAAGTTATAAATCCCAAATTCATATACATGACGGAATGTCGGCAAGAAAATGGTAAATTTTATTTTTGATGATATTCCACAAGACAACAAAGTACAAACCACACACAACCAATAACCAAAAAGTCGTTTTAAAATATAGTTTTGATATTTCTCCTGAAACTCCAAATTTTCTCTCTCAATCTTCCTCCCGTTTCTCGGCATCCAAACGGCGGAATAACTTTGTGCCGGGGTTCGTTTTGATCGGCGAGCGGGATGATCAGGCTGTGCTAATTTCCGAACTCAATTGAGGAGATTAGGGTTTACGAGTGACTCAATATACAATGCGGTTGTTTCCTTTGAGCTTAAGCCCAAGCTCGACCGCCAGAGCAGACAAGGAGCTTACTGATCGGAAAAAAAATCGCGCCCATTTGTACCTCAATGTCTACGATCTCACGCCTGTGAACAACTACCTTTACTGGGTTGGATTCGGGATCTTCCACTCCGGCATAGAAGGTTTGGGATTTTTGTGCCTCTTTCGGGTTTTTGAGTGATGCAAGTTTGAATTTTGAGTGTTTTATGTTTATTTTAGGTGTTATTGATGTTTAATTGTGGTTAATTTGGGTTTATTGTGATGCATTTTATGAATTTTGAGGAATTTCTACAGTGTGTTGTGTTGTTAGACTTTGCTGGTGTTCTGTAAGAAAAGAGTGACTGAAATGGTAACTAGAAGAGAGTGCCTGCGTCCGAAAGCATGCTGCTTAATTTATTATTGACAAGATGCAAACAATTATAACGTTTCTACTGAAGATTTCAGATAATCATGGGATCAAGTGAAACCTAAAACAGCTTGTGAACATTGATGTGCCTCTCTAAGAAATCTTTTTTTGTCTCAAATGAAAACTGCGTTTATACGTTTATATACATAATGAGACGCAGGTTTAGGTAAAGATTAGTACTTTAGAGTATTAATGGAACTTTATCGAAACAAATATTTGATATTTGCTACCGTACCTGAGGAAGATGAAATTTCAGTTCTTCTTCTCGTAAGTGTTAAGTAAGAAAAAAAAGTACCATTTTGTTACACAACTCCACAAATCAGCTGATTAACAAAGTAGGATTATTTAATGAGAGAATTGTAAGTTTTATATGTTCCTTACTAGAATATAGTAAGTCTGCAATGGTGGTTGTCGAATAAAAGCATCAAATCATAAAAGGGTTTTGTAGCTAATGTAAACATCAAATATGCAGATAGATAACAACCTATAGATTACAATATAGTATGAAATGGAGCAATCAGGATTGAGGTATGTAAACTCACCTGGTGGCAGCCATGATGAATAGAGCCTTTGGGATAGTCTCCTCCTCTCTGCATGTTCAAGGCTTCAAGCTATACAATAGGGCAAGCTCTGTATTGAACATGTAGTTATGAGATTAGGGACCGAACCTATATTAATACAGTCCAAATCCACCACCCCTATTAGAGAGAGAGTTAATATTACTATGCCATATCTAACTAAAAGTCCAACTCAATGAGGTATGTCAGAAATAATCATTCACATAAAGATCTATTACGCTAAATACATTGCAGCCTACGATACATGTGTGGCCAAACAATACTAAAAATATTCTAACTGATATATTATACGTAACTTTTAATTTGTGTGAATCATCAACCCACATAAGGGGTTATTGCAGCTATATCATTGCAGAACATATAATAATTATCTGTTGAATTTAGGTATAATGTTTCTTGAACCACGAGTAGCTAAATGTCACAAAGCTGGAATGGAAATCTTAGAAAAGTACATTACTTCTTGGATTTGTAGAATAATTTACTTATTATTGTTGATGATTTGCTTGTAGTTTTTCTTTATTTTGCACTGAGGTGTTTGACGGCATCCCACTGGCAGTAGTTATACAAAATTGTAGTTGGAAAACATGACAAAGTTCTACCTATTTTCGTTTACAGTTCATGGCTTGGAGTATGGCTTTGGAGCCCATGAGTACCCCAGCAGTGGGGTTTTTGAGGTAGAACCAAGAAGTTGTCCTGGCTTCATCTTCAGAAAGTCAGTCCTGGTGGGCAGCACTGATATGTCTCGCTCAGAATTCCGGTCATTTATGGAGAACCTTTCTGGAAAGTATCATGGAGATACCTATCATTTAATTGCCAAGAATTGCAACCATTTCACTGATGAAGTTTGTATGCGGCTAACTGGAAAAACTATACCTGGATGGGTAAATCGGCTAGCCCGAGTAGGTGAGAGTAAGATACTCTACTTCAATACTCACAAGACCTACACGCTACTTGAATTACATTAGGTTTTCTAGACCTTGTAAATGAATGACATATCCTCGTTTCGGATTATAAATGCACAATTGTGTGATTATTATATGATTGACTTGGCTCTGTGTGCCTATAGATTCTATACCCTCGGCGGGTCCACAAATGTTTAATGAGCTTTTCCTTTTTCTTAGTAAAGGTTTCTCTTAATTTTCAGGTTCTTTCTGCAACTGTCTTCTTCCAGAAAACATTCAAATTTCAGCAGTGAGACATCTTCCTGACCACCCGACATATTCTGGTATGTTCCCGTCCATTGGGAAAAAAATTGTTCTATAAAGAGTTTTGAATCACAATCTTGCATATTTTTCTGACTTCCTTTTCTGCAATAGAGTTATACTTTCCTCTTATAGTCTTATGGTACTCAAGCTTCTAATGTTTTAAAAGGCGAAGGCGTGAGTGAGGCATTTGATGGATAGCCCCGTCTAGGCGAAAGCCTTGAAGCGTGAGGACTTAATTTTTATACCATATATTATATATATGTATATATTATAATACTTTGTAAAACAAATATTCATTGTCATTCAAAAGTGCACAAATTATGTGCAAGTATAACTCACATGACCTAGTTTAATCAAGCAATCAAATTAATCAATATTCAAGCATCTACTTAAGAAAATGCCTATATATATATATTATAAGGAGAAAAAGAGAAATAAGGATAAATATAAAGACTTAAAAAAAAAAAGAATAATATAACATTAAAAAAAATAATAAAAAGAGGTTTTTTTCTACCGGCCAATCATAGATTCATAAGCATATTTAGGAAAATAATAAAACCGAAAAAAAATAAAAATGGTTATCTAATATGTATCTTGTATATGAGGAAATAAATATTAAAAGCAAAAAGTGAAGAGTAAGGAGATGGTGGGTAACAAATGTCAATAAGTGAAGATAGTGGGGTAACAAATATTAACGAAGTGGGGCAGTTAAAGCTTTAAAGACAAAAGTAGAAAATTAAAAAACAAACTCAGCCTAAAAAACCCTAGCCGTCGTTTTCATCTCCTTCATCTCCTTTGCTGCTTTCTTGGTCTGCAACTCAAAAACAGCCCTGCAACTAAAAGAAATCCAGATTTCTACAACCTAAAAATGAAAAAGGGACGCCTAGTTCACGCCTTAGGCGCCTAGGCGCTCCCTGACGAGCCTAGGTGATGGAGGCAAAAAATGGTGAAGCCCCGCCTCCAAGGCCTCTAGGCGTGCCACCCCGAGGCGAGTTTTTTAACACACTTTACAGATATATATATAAAATAGGTACAAGGAAAAATAAACTGAAGCAGATATTCTTTTCCTCGTACCACTAAAAGGTTCATGAACATGTAATTTGCGTGTGACGTGGTGGGAGTTGAGGTGAGATGAGAGAGGGCTGAAGTGCATAGAAGGAAAGTCGGTTGGTTAAAAGAAGGGAGATCAGAGTAAAAATAGGAAACATTGAATTAAAGTGAGTTAGACATAATGCATATAAATAATTTTAGAGTTGTTGGGTATATATAAAACCGACAATAAAGAGAGTTAGACATGATGCTTCTTTCTGATCAACTTTTACAATTTTAAGTTTACTTATCTAACCCAATACCAAAAGTGCTCAACTAATCCACTACCATATATTGCTCATCAAAATTTCAACCCACCAATTTCTCTCTAAACCAGAATAATCTCCACCTTAAAGCCTAAAGTTTCTGATTGATTTGTGGCTTAAATTCTTGACATTTGGAATTCCCTAGAACTGAATTTATGAATATAATTAGTTTGTTTAGACTTAGGGTCTGCTTGTTTGTTTCACTCTTTTGTTTCAAACTTTTTGGTAGTCTTATGTCGATTAGAACGAGTGTGATAATAAAAATATGATATCAGATGTGTATGGGTTTTCTTAATTCTGTGTTTGAACTTGTTCCGGCCGAGGTTGAACAAATGAAATATATTAAGTTGATTATAATTGGACAAGCATGATATGTCTGAGCGACTGTGGACATCGATTGAGCATATGGAAATTAAATAAAATGCCATTGACTTCTCCTCTAAATGCTTTTGAAATTTTTCCTCCCAAAAGCTTTTTCAACACAGTTGAATATCATTTGGATGGCTGAAATTGGCTTGCCTTCTGCTTTAAAAGAGCTTTAGTTGCAAGTTCAGCATTTGGAGAGCATAATTACATGATACCGTGAAGACCACCTATTGGTCATGAACAAGCCATGATAGGGTGGTACAAGCAACCCAAATTCCTCTTTGACTCTGTCATTCAGTTTTCTTTTACCATGCAACAAGGTTCTGGAGAAGATGGGTTAACAAATGAAGCAAAGAACACAACATGGAGTTGTGGTGCAGATGTTCATAAAAGAAAATATCGAACAATAGTTTAGAGTAGTTCATCACACAAAACATTTCAACAGATGTTCTGTTTTTCTTCTCTGGATGGTGCTGGTACTAAGCTTACCAAATGAAATGGGGGTAAGATTCAATCCTTAAATTGAATCCAGCTTGTTAATATGATGGAGAAGCTTAGGGAAATGGAGAAGAGAGAGAGACAATAGGTTTTTTATCTGAGAGAGGGTAAGAGGGAGAAAGTTGATACGATACAATACGTTGCTTTTGTGTTCCCTACAAAGTAAAATAAAATGTGGTTTCAACCCATGAATGGTGCACCACCTCATGGTGTACAAATGTTTGTTTTTTCTGTTCCATAAACAGGACGTTTAGTTATAACACCGAATGTGTTTTTTATTGTTGTCTTTTTCATACCATGACTTGTGACCATGAATTTGCCTTGCTCTTTGATTGCGTTTGCGAGAATATTGGAATAAAATAGAATCATTTATCTTTTTTCTTCTGGAAAGAAACAGAATAGGTTGAATCATCACTCTGATTGATCGGCTCAACCTCCCCGGCATACTTGCCTTTGGTTAAGATATTTGTCGTGGATGTCTGATGGTATTTACCGGATCCTGCCATGCAGGTTTTCCCATCAATTCTTAGAATCTAGGTTTACAATTTGAATTAGTTCCTGTCCTTCGTGTAACTTTAATTGTTTAGTGAAAAGGATTTGAATCGTGTGTGTATACAGATGAGGATGTATGATGTATATGCTAGAGGTGGGGGGTTTGGGAACTTGACATATGTTGTGATGTGTCTTGCATAAACTTTTTTCCCCTTTACTGTATACAGACGAGGATGGTGACGACGGATCAGAATCTATTGCATCATCTGGAACAGCAGCAAGTGAGGAGGGGCCAAATCATCATCTCCTGAATGTACCGAGTGGTGATGTAGCTTTCGTGAAGGAAAAACCTCCGAGGTTATGAAGGCAACTATAATTTATTCCGCGCATTATTATTTGTGGTATCCTCGTGTCTCCGTTTGTACTTGTACGTAGTCTATGATTCTAAACGTATCACCAAGCCGTATTATATGATCATTCAAGACCTCGGATGATAGTTCCTGGTACGGTGATGATGCTTGAGAACTGCTGTGTGTCGTTGAAATGTATGTATACGATTCAACTTATATCCGAACTGTAACATATGTTTGATACATAGTGATTAGTTATTAGATACACTGTTTATTTAAAAAGAATTCACAGTGAAAGCGTCCGTTTGTCCCGTCGGGAACATCCTAAAAAAAAGTGTGTCCGCTTCTTCGTGTTGAAAATCCCTGAATCAGTTATATTGACTCGGGTGGCGCTAGTATGTAGCATGCTTATGTAACTAAACATGACATTAAAGTGATTATATGATGACGTTGAGCTCGAAACTGGATCCATACGGCTCACCATATGTAGGGGGCATAAAAACTTAACATTGAATCATTTAATCTTAGCTCCTCGTCCAATGACATGGTGGTTTTGGCACGACTTTATTTGCTTTTATTTTTTTTTCTCTTAGTGTTAGCCCAATTGGTGGGAGGGAGCTTTGACACAATGGAAATGTTGCTCATTTGTGATTGAAAGGTCATGGGTTTGAGTCGTGAAAATAGCTTATTTGCAAAGCAAGCGTAAGGTTGCGTACGATAGACATTCTCTTAGACCGTAGCAAAGTGGAGAGCCTTATTGGCTTAGGGTTGCCCTTTTAGTTTAGCCCAGTTGGTCTACAATGTTATATAATTTCTTTTAGTTTTTAATTCTCAATGCTTGCATGAGAGCTGTTATTGGCATTTCATAAATGTAAAAACAAAATAGTTGAATACGTGTGTGTCTGTTTATATTTACCAATCATTGTTTTTACTTTTCTTTTATACGCAAAATACTGGGGAGGAGAGGTTACATCAAATGTAAGGGTGAGTGATCTTAACCAAATAAGTAATAAACTCCTTATGTCAGTCATTGTTTTGGAAGGAAAAAAAAATCACAATGGCCTACTTTTTGTTTTTTTTTTTTATTTTTAACAAATGATATTATTTTGGGGGAGTGGGCTAATAAGTCTCACAACGTGACGAAAATCAAACTTATGACCTCTCGCTTATAATTGAAGAGGAATATCACTAGACCGTAATACTGAGTGGCCACACTAACCTAATAACTTAGAATTTTTTTATATATAAGAGTATGAAAAACATAAGCAAAAATGTATCGTGAAGTATGAGGTTGGATCACGGATAGTACATGAGTCATGACACAAGCATGCATAACCAATTCCTTAGAGTTGGTTAAGCGTGCAAGAATATCAATCCTAATTCCAAGTTGGCTATAATTAAGCAATTAAAATATCTATCGATTTTGAGTTAGTCTATTAGGCAAGAGAGAAGGAGATCATGGATACCATAGCAACAAGGTGGAGGCTTCTTGGTGGCGAAACTGATTGGGAGGGTCTACTTGACCCTCTCGACATTGATCTACGTCGCTGTATCCAGGGACGGATCTACAAAGGGTCCTGGGAGGTCCCAGGACCCCTCGGCCATCCTAAAATGTTGCTAGAAATTTTCCGGAGGACCCCTCGTACTCGAACACGAGGGCTGTGCAGACTGTCTGTGTTGCTGCAGCAGCAGGTTGCAACTGTTGCAGGTTGCAACGGAGAAGAAGAAAACAGGGGAGAAGAAGAAAACAGGGGAGAAGAAAGAAAACAGGCATTAAAAAAATTGGTCCAAAACGCAGTGTTTTGGCCCTTTTTTTTTTTTTTTTTTTTTTTGTTAAACCAATGAAATCAACGTTTGAAATTGGTCCACCAATTACATATTCTTTTTGAAGGGCCATCTTTCCTGTCGTCCCTTTCACTTCTCCTTTCCCCGTTCCTTCCACTGCTTTTCCCCCAAATCCCCCCATCTTTCTTATATTCACCCAAAACCCTAAATTTCTAATCCCACCCAATCCAATATTATAATTACATTACTCCAATACTATACCTCTACTTGTTTCAATTCTCCAAGACACCACTATTTGGTTCCAAATTCAAGTAAGTTTTTTGGTATTTTAATCTAATCTCAATTAAATTATATTAGATATTGGTGGAGATTTTTAGTCTATTATTGATATGATTGGTGATGTGTTTTATGTTTGTATACTCATTTTATAATTGAAATTTAGATGAAATTTTTGTGCGTTCTGATAATGATTTTTCTCAATTGCGGGGAATTAATGAGCTTGCTAAGAAAATGGTGGAGAAAGGGTTGCATCGAACATTTGCATATGTATATTTGCTTGTTCAGTTGGCTTTGGTTTTACCGGTTGCAACTGCTTCAGTGGAGAGGGCATTTTCCGCTATGAATATCATTAAGGGTCCACTTCGCAACAAAATGGGAGATCAATGGTTGAGTGACAGCTTAGTTGTTTACATTGAGAAAGATGTTTTTTCATGTATTGGTAATGAAACTATCATGGAACATTTTCAGACCATGAAACCTCGTCGTGGACGCTTGAATTAGGATTTTATAGCTTGTAATATTGTTATGCAAATGATTTTTGAATAAAATGTATTATATTTAACTTTTCAATGTTATTTTTGTCTATAAATTTTTTAACCTTTACTATTGGGACCCCCCGAGTTTAAAATCCTGGATCCGCCACTGGCTGTATCCTTCACTATGGCGAAAGAGTTGCCACCATTGGCGACTCCTTCATCAGCGATCCAAGATCGAAGAATTGTGGACTTCCCCGTTACACAAAGGCACATTTGTTCTCTAAGGTGGGTTTGGAGAATTCTAATCCATACAAGTACACTGTGAATAAATATATATATGCAGCAACAGAATTTTTACCCGGGAAATCGATCTGGTTAGGTTATGTGGCGGTAACAACGGATGAGGGAAAGGAGGTGTTAGGGAGGAGGGACATTTTGGTTACATGGAGAGGAACTGAACTGGATGCAGAGTGGGGTGTTGACTTACTGTTCGATTTAGTGTCAGCTTCTGATATTCTGGGAGACAAGTATGATCCTAAGGTGCACCATGGTTTTCATTCCTATTACAATTCTGCCGACCCTGAATCTCCATACAGTAAAACTAGTTGTAGAGCACAGGTAACTTTTTTTTATTTGTATTTTTGTATTTATGGGGGTTATTACGTCCATGGTTGCTCAACACATGTACTCTTTACCTGCTTATGCGTTCATAGCACAAGACTTTACTACTTATCACCGATACATCGTAGGATTCTATATCAATAGAGCACTTGTAATTTGATTTCTTATTGCTTTGGTTCTTGCATCTGTTAGCATGCAAGTTCATTGGAATAACTTTTAAATTTAAATTTCATGGCATGATAATTTATTGGATCAATATTTAGTTTCAACTTTTATTGCACATATACACACACATACGACATCTCTTTGGTATGAAAATTGTAATTTGTTCATCTAGAAACAAAATACGATAGGATAATGGATCGTGGACACCATCTAACGAACTACAAGCACTCGAGTACATGCGAAATTCTGTTTATAGAGGACATTGTAACAATATGCAAGCCTCTTTCTCTTCATATATACTGTCAAATCATCAATATTCGCAACTATCGTTTAATACTATTGTTCTGCTTTGCTGTGATGCATTACTTTCGTATATATTACACAAATTTGTTTATATCAGTTGTTAGTTCATGTTTTATCATATTGTTTTTTGTTATATCGTTAGATAAAATTGTTATAGTGTCGACTGTTATACTGAGTTTACTGTTGTTACAACGCTTTTGTTATCGTTATATCGGTTCATATTCTGATTGCATTCCAAAATTACTTTGTAGGTTTTAACTGCAATTAAAGAAGTGGTGGATCGATACAAGGATGACGAAATCAGCATAACTGTTTGTGGCCACAGCATGGGCGGTGCATTTGCAATTTTAAATGCTACAGACATAGTTTGTAATGGGTACAACAAACCTACAGACCGTCCAGATAAAGCCTGTCTTGTTACATCCATTGTGTTTGCTAGCCCTCGTCTTGGAGATCAAGGTTTCCACAGCGTATTCTCAAGTCTTAAAAATCTTCATGTTTTGCGAGTCACAAATAGCTACGATATAGTCCCTTATTTACCACCGTTAGAAAAGTATGTTGATGTTGGAAAAGAGCTGAAAATTGACACTCTTAAGTCGCCCTATTTGAAGAATGCAAAAAAAGACGCGCACCGTTTGGAGATTTACTTACACGGAGTTGCAGGAACACAAGGGCAAAATGATTTTCAATTGGTAATCAACCGTGATATTGCATTAGTAAACAAAAAGTTGGATGGTCTAAAGGATGAATATAATGTAATTGTTAATTGGTGGACTGAGAAGAACAAGTCTATGGTTCAAATGGATGATGGCTCTTGGGTGCTGTTGGATCATGAAAAGGATGATGTTTAAAGAGCCTACAATTTGAATAAATTTGATATAAAGTATAGTTTGCCTTCCAGTGTTCGTCGTCTGGCATTTCGTGTATTCACTAATGTTCTACGTCAATTATAATGTATTGTCGTACAATAATGCCTTATGCAGGGATCATGACACGTGTGCACGACGCGGCCTAATAATAAATAAATGTAACAATATATTAGCTAATTTTTTTATAAGGAATCTTAAATGAAATTGCACTAAAGTTAGGTCGTCATCCGTACGTGGCGCATTGTGTGGCTCGAATATAGTGATAAGTGAGTAAGGGTTGTTGTATCTCCATTGACACCCGGATGCATTTTTAAATGAGCAAGGGGGCTGTAGAAACTTCTTTTTGTGCGACTCACTAAAAGTTGTTTGGAAGCATATGCTCACATCAACTTTATCCAGGACATGCAAAACAAGTATTTTGGCCTTACTAGTCAGGGCAAGGTAAACATGTTAGGACAGGAGGGTAGGGTTCAAGAGAGGAGAATGTGTTTAGGAACATGGATTATAGGAATCTTAAAGGGAAATATATGGAAGTAGTAGAAGTTCTGGTGAGGAGAATGATAAGTATTATGTGCCTCCAAGAAACTAAGTGGGTTGGTCTTAAGGCAAAGGATCTCGAAAATTTAGGTCTTAAGATTCGGTATTCGAGACAAACAGAACAAGGAATGGTTTGGCATCATCACGGACAAGATCCTAACATAAGATATTTGATGAGTCCATATTATACCATATATTTTACCCTAATCTTAGAATTAATTTATTGGTTATTTTGGTGGAATTTTGATACTTTGAGTTATATTTTTAATGTAGGACATTCGACTTCCTCTGGAGCAAAAAGTGACGGATGAATTTTGGAGTGATTCCAATTGGAGGATGTTCGTGTGCCTTTCAAGATGATTGTGTTAAAATTTCAGATTTTTCTACTAAGCCGTTTGACCGTGGTGATGAAATACAGGCCCAGCTCACAGCTTTCCCAGATTGACATTTCTGGATGTTTTGGGTATTTTGGAGGTTATGGCATATTTTGAGAAAGATTCATTCTGAGGATTTGTAGGGGACGTCTCCAGCTTTCAAACGAGACCTTTGGGGATCACCTTGGAGTTGATTTTGTGGGTCAAAAGTGTGATTTTCTAAGAAGTCCGAACTTTATTCAAATAGCAAACCTTTTATTTTCTGTTTTATTATTTTACTATGTTTCTTAGTTTTATTCTAAGACCTTTTAGGGTTTTATTTTGTAGTAGTATGGGTTTTATTTTGTAGTAGTATAAATAAGATATTTAGCCATTAGGGTTAAGGAGGAGAAGAGTGGAGGAAACGCACGCACTACTTTAGAGGATTTTTGAAGTTTATTTTCAAGGTGTTTTCTATCCTTGTTTTTAATAATATTTTGTTTATGGTTGTTAGTAACTAATTCTTGTTTCCTAGGGCGAGGCCACGAGCCTTAGTAAGAATATGTAGTTTCTTTTCAATCTACTTATAATATTATGAATGCATGTTTTGAATTATTAATCACTGTTTTAAACTATCTAAGTGTCTTAGTGATTTGCGACCATTAGGATATTTAGAAAAGTAATTTGATGCAATTTTGGTCAGAAGGTTCCCTGAAATTGGTGCTGGCTTTTTATGGTTAATAATTGTAATTTCACTTAGGATGAACATCACATCTTAAGGGTTGCATGATTTTTCAAAGGGTTTTCATAAAGCATAATGAGTCTTTCTTGTTCATATTTGATCCGAACGTCTAGACGAGTTGCATATTAGATGTACGTTCTATATTGGAGGTTCCAAGTAGGATATATATTAGAAAAACCTAACCTTCAAATATATGCATGGGCAATTAATAAGTAATTGAAATAACTATATATGATTGTTAAGGTGACGGCAGAACCCTAAGCTTTTACAATTTTAATTTTCAAAACTTGTTTTCTTTTAGTTTACTTTATTTTATCACTTTATTATTTAATTAGTTTCTATTAAACTCGTTGTTATTATTTGAATTCAAAAATCAACTTTTTTATCAAACTTTGTTTTAAATAATTAATTAAGATTTGATTTAACACAAATTATTCATTTAATCCCTGTGGAGAACAACCTTGTTAGAGCCATCTATAGTACAATTACCTTGTACTCTTGCAAGTATTTTAAGTGTTTTTATCCCTACTTTTGTAGAAGGTAAAAATCCTATCAATATTGTAGATGTTAAGAGGATTGAGGATAGAATTATAGCAATCAAGATTGTGATAGGATAAGAACTCGTCAATGTGATTAGTGTGTATGCACCTCAAGCTGGATTGAATATGAGTTTGCAGGAGAAATTTTAGGAAGATCTTGGAGAATTGGTTCAAGGGATCTCTCAGACGGAGAAGTTCTTCATAAGAGGAGATTTAAATGGACATGTGGGCAAGGAGAGAGGCAACAACAGAGGTATTCATGGTGGCCATGGTTTTGGGGAGAGAAATGAGGATGGGAAAGTCATCTTGGATTTTGCAATGGCATACGATCTCTTTTTAGCCAACATTTTCTTTAAGAAGAGAAAAGAGCATGTGAGCACCTACAAGAGCGGGTCATAGAAAACACAACTAGCTTTCCTTTTAACGAGGAAGGAGGATCGTATAACTTGTAAGAACTATAAAGTTATACCGGGAGAGAGCTTGGCTAACCAACATTGCTTGTTGGTGATGAATGTACATATAAAAAGAGATAGAAGAAAGAACAAGAACTTGAAGTGTCCAAGGACTAAGGACTAGATGGTGGAATCTAAAAGGAGAAAAACAAGTCTTTTTCGAAAAGAAAGTACTCACCCAATGTGTTTGAGATATAGAAGGGTACGCTAGCCAAATGTGGGATTCCATGGTTAGTTGTATCCAAAAAGTGGCAAAATGGGTATTAAGAGAGTACAAGGGTTTCGCTCCACATTAAAAGGTGTGGTGGAAGGAGGAGGTATAAACAAAAGTTAAGGCTAAGAAGAAATATTGTAAAGCCTTATACAAGGATAGAACAAAGAAAAATGTGAAAGTATAAAATAACAAAGAATGAGGCGAAGAAAGCTATGAGAGAAGTGAAGGTAGTAGCTTTTAGCGATATGTATAAGCGATTCGATACCAAAAAAGGAGAGTTAGATATGTATAAACTAGCTAGAGCTAGGGAAAGGAAGATAAGAGACTTGAACCAAGTAAGGAGCATAAAGGATGAGAATGGAAATGTCCTAGTTATAGAGAATGGGATTAAACATAGATGGAGAGGGTATTTTCATAATCTTTTCAATAAGGGCCATGAAGGGAGTACTTCTTTGGGAGAGTAGTAACTTAGAAGAGTGTAAAAATTACTCCATTTATGACCGAATCAAAAGGGAAGAAGTGGTTATGGCTTTGAAAAAGATGAAGCACAGGAAAGCAGTGAGCCTATATGATATACCAATCGAAATGTGGAGTGTCTTGGGAGAGGGTATAGCATGAGTTGCAAACATTTTCAATAAGATTTTGAAAAAGAAGACGATACCAAATGAGTGGCGCAAAAGCACTTCTGTGCCTATCTACAAGAATAAGGGCGACGTGCAAAATTACATGAACTATAGGGGTATTAAGTTAATGAGTCATACAATGAAGCTTTGAGAGAAAGTAATTGAGCATAGATTGAGGCAAAAGACGAGTCTCAGACAATCAATTCTAGTTCATGCTTGGCCGCTCAATCATGGAATCAATCCATCTCTTACGACGATCGATGGAAAGATAAAGAGATATGAAAAAAGATTTGCACATGGTCTTTATATATTTTTAAAAAGCTCATGATAGGGCCTCAAGAGATATTATTTGGAGGATTTTAGAGAAGAAAGGAGTATGAGGTATCATTTTTATTACTGTTTTTTATTCTAAGTATATTTGTTATAGATATGAAAAATAAATAATGTAATAAATAGTAATTTAATTTGACATATCAAATGAAGAGGAAAACAATAAAAAAGATTCAAGTACCATATAAACTCTCAAAGTTAGCGAGCGTCCCTTATCAAAATGGTGAAAATATGTTGAGTCCTTACACGACGGCTAATATAACATAATCCAACAAAATCTATTTTTTTTGACAAAAAAAAAAAAAAAAAAAAAAAAATTTATAACATCTCCTTTTTAAATCATTTAAAATATACTTTTCAAACGAGTCTTATTTATTTTTGTGGCTTTTCAAATTCGGCTTTACCTAGAGGTTTGAGCCAAAGGGAGAAGAAAAACCCCAACCCGCTCTTACCTCGTTTCCCCTAACCTTCAAAAATCCTTGGCATTCCTCTCCGGCCAGGATTCTTGTGTGTGCCGGCCTATGAGAGTTGGAGCAGACAGAGGCCTGTCGCGTTGAAGGAAGTTTTGGGTAAGCCCTTCGCTACTGATATTTTCTTATTTGTTTTTCTTCAATTTTATTTTCAATTTTTGGTTTGGTGATTGGCAACATTTGAAGATTTCAGACTCAATTTATAGGAATTTCGAGGGACCCTTTTAGTTTTATGCATATATAATTGTTTTATTTTCTTTTAAAGCTCTCTGTAATCTGTCAACCGTCTGGTTCTGTTAACCAACAGGTCACCCATAAGAATTAGTTGCAGAAAATGCCTTACCAAGTTGTAGTTTTTGCACAATTTTTTAAGGGTCCGTTTGATTATTATTTCGGCCTGTTTGATAGCCATTTCGTTTTAGTTTTTAGTTTTCATTGTATCAAATGTTTGAGATAGAGGGAATATATATGGAGGAACGAGGAGGAGGAGGAGGAGGAGGGAGGAATATAAGAGAATGTAGGAAAAGGAAAACTAGAAATGAAAGTTTAATAAAATAGTTTTTAGTTTTCTTTGTGTACTCTTCAATGTACCTTTGTTCCGCTTCCTTTCCATCACCCATTCTCCAACTTTGATCATCCCTCTTTTCTCCCGTATTCCTAACAAAAGAGTGAAAACTAAAAACTAGAAATGAAATGGTTATCAAACGACAAAAAACTAGAAAATCAAGCCTACTTGAAATTGTATTCAGTTTTTGGTTTTTGGTTTTCATATTGTGTACCTTTCTTCCACAGGACCACATCCTTCTCAACACCACCCATCCTCTATCCTTATTCGATCCTCCTTTATCGCTTGTATTTGCTCTTTATATCTAACCAAAAAGTGCAAACTAAAAACTTGAAATGAAATAATTACTGGGTCCTTAGTTTAGAAAATGGTATGTGTAGGTCTTTGGCTTGATGCTGTTAATGATATGTATATTTACATAACTTTGTTTTCATGTTAATCGTTGTAGAAGAGCAACCAAGTATCATGGAACACAAACATAAGCTTTTCGCTACTGAAAGTTCTCAAGCTCAAGGAACTTGTCCCAACTATATAATAGATAGATTAAGTAATCTTCCAGATGAAGTGGCTCATCAAATTCTAGCATTCCTCAATTTTAAGGAACTCATTCGAGTGGGTAGCGTTTCCAAAAGATGCAGAGAGCTCTTTCTTTCTACCCCTTCATTGGTAATTTGTTCACCAGACTCAGGAAACAAGCAGAAGCATTTGAACTTACTGAACTCTTTTGATAGATTCTTGCTTCATCGTGGGGATAATAAGATACAACGCCTTTCTGTTAGTTGGTGTATCAGTTCAGGCCTCGCCAACAAGATTTTTCGTATGATCAGGTGGATCCATATTGCGGCAAAGTGTAATGTCGAAGAGCTTGATTTTGCGTTGAATGGTAAGCATACACCTGGGACATTAGAACTCCCAGCTTGCATCTTTCTTTGTGGATCTTTGAGGTCACTACTGGTGTACGTGGATACAATTCTTAAAGCGCCCTCATTTGCTTGCTCAAGTAATCTCCAATGCTTAACGTTAAAAAGTATTACGATGGATGAAGGGTTTTGCAAATGGATCTCAAGTTCCTGCAAATGCATTAAGAAATTGCAGCTTAGTTATGTTTCAATAGAAAATATCACCATTGAAAGCTCATCTTTGGAATCATTTAGTTTGGTGGGTTCCTCTTTACATGGCATTCGCTTACGCCATCTTAACATTTCATGTGAGAAGCTTATAGATATACATATAGAGTTTTATAATTTGGACAGCAGCAGCAAGTCAATGAATATTTTTGCTCCAAATCTGAAGTATTTGACATGGATCGGAAGTATATTGAATTACCATAATCTTGGGAAATTAAAGTGTTTAGAAAAAGCTGAGATTTTTCTGAAGCGTAAGAAAGATGACTATGACTTTGACAAAATATTTGAGGTTCTGTGCAGCATCCGCAAGGTTAAAGCTCTTATTCTAAGTGAAGATACCACACAGGTAAAGATAAGTATCCTTTAGAAATTCAGGATGTTTTGCAATATGAACTTATGTATGTTTATCTTTCTGGAATCTTTTAATAGATTTAACAAGGCACATCTCTTGGTATGAGGCCGTGTCATACTAATAATACGGATGCCTGATTTTTGCTTCTTAAACTTTAAAATTTCTTTCTAGTTGTATGGAACCAAATTATATTGGTGCTGGAGTTGTTTAAAAGACGTAAACATTACAAGAAATATAAAGACATTGGTTAGACATATGAAGTTGGCAAACTAAGAAGCACCATCATGGTTTTAACTTTTGAGGAATTACTGATTATGTATGTAGATACTGGAAATATTTTTCATAACGCTCAACTTTATTACATTTTTCTCATAGGGTGTTTGTGTACACATACTGGAAATATTTTTCGTTAGGCTCAACTTTATTACCTTTTTCTCATAGGGTATTTGTGTACACATACTTTTCCATATAAGAAATTGATTTAATATTTAAAATAATGCAGGCACTGTTCAGGGAAGGTTCCATGCAACTACAGTTCGATGATATTTCTTACTTGAGCTTGCATGCTGGGGGCGTGTTTGATGACCTTGTCCCAGCTATGGTCTCTCTTTTGAGAGGAATGCCCAACTTGAAAACTTTGCACATAAACTCTTACCCTCGATTCTTTGGCTCAAAAGTAAGTTAAAAGTCTCTCTCCCCCTCTCTCTCTCTCTGCCATACACATACACAACACAACAGAAAATCTTATACGATCTGAAATTTCTAGAATTCTAAGGCAGAGATGTTAAAGCCATTATTCCTAGACGAGCAGTGTATAACCCTCATCTTCTTAAGATGTATCCTGTGTTCCTTTTATTTGGGAAGTAATTTTTTTTATTTTTGGTATGTTACTAACCAAATTTACTTGATTTGGTTGTTGCCTTTCCAGTCGTGCAAGTTTAATAGGAAATATTGGAAATCCCAAAACTTGGACTTTGTTCATCGTCTCGAGGAGGTAAAAATAGAGCTTTCCAACGGGTACAATGGAATGGAGTTTGCAAGGTATATTCTGGAGCATGCTCAGAATTTGAAGAAAATGGTCATACATTATCCACCTCAGCAATCATATGTTGAAGGGAGGTTAAGCAAAAGCGAGATGATTTCTACTACCTCCATTGACTATCAGAAAAGAGATCTGCATAAACTACAAAGCTGGTCTGAATCTGGTACTTACTATAGGTATTTGATTCAGGGAAAGTCGGCCTAATATTGTAATGTTTGTTCGTGACTGTAATGCGGATTATTTTCCTCAGAACCTAATATTCTAAGTTTCGCTTCTGTTCTCAACAGTTGAGCTATATTGTGTTCCGTGTGCTGTTTCAAATTTGTTTACAGAAGTACTAGTAAGCAAGAAATCTAGTTGCCGATGAATCGGTTTTTTCCCGGTGTCGGAAATTTCTCTTATTTGGACAGAGGCCTAACGGATTGGAAATTTGAAAGGTTGAAGTGAAAATATGTTGGGGTGTTTGTGCTTCTGTTCATTTACATGATTAAAGGAACTTTCTATAAGCAAAAAAGGTAGAAAATTACGAGTTAGGAAACTCTTAAAAGGGATTTCCATTTTTTTTTATAAAGATGGGGATTAGTTGTAGAGTCCAAATCACATCAAATTTTAACAATCTGAACCGTCTATTTTCAAGTTGCATCTCATAGATCATCCTTACAAAATATTAGCCAAATCGAAAATGTTTAAGACATTTGATTGAGTTCAAAGAAATTAACGAATACTTTATTGTATAAGAAATAATGAAATTTTATCTTGATGGTTAAATAGACAAATGGTTTCGGATTGAATTGAATTTTTGCAAGGATGATCTATGAATCGAGACTTAAAAAATAGACGGTTCGGATCGTTAAGATTCAATGTGGAGTGGGCCCCACACTGGGAATCCCTTTGCATAAAGGGCTGTTACAAGATATATCCCGAAAAAGTAGTGTATATTTTTGTGAAATAGAATTGGTGAATGAGATAGGAATGCAAAAAAATGAGAACGAAAACTATCTATCGAACAAGTTATTAGAGAAAAAAAGTGAGTAAGAATTGCAAACGAAATGGTTATGAAACGGATCTTTAGAATCTTGAAAGAGTAAACCAATTTGACGAAGAAACAAAAAATATAAAAGGCTTAAGAATGGAGACAGTAACACAACACATTGTTGGAAATATATATTTATGGGTAACGAAAACACAAGACGTGTGGCTTCAACCCCGCCAGCTTCCTAATCTAACGTGTGGGTTCAACACCGCCTGGCAATTCCTGATACGATCCGATAGCCCAACACGACACAAAATTAACAAGTGTTCGGGTCGATACGATAACGAATTAGGTAACTCGATAAGCACTTGTTAAGATAACGGGTTGGTTCAAGTATACACGTGGATAACACGATATACGATAAGAAAAATATTAATTTTATAATTTTATAACCTTAAAAAAGTACTATAATAATTATATATATTAATTTAACAATTTTATACCTCTAAAAACTATAATAATTATATATTTATATATATATATATATATTAAATTAAATTTAAAAAATTGGTGACCATTGGATCGATTGAGATTTAATCTCAGCTGTCCATTGTGCATTAGGTTGGAGGCTAATATATTTTTATATGGTATAATACTATTGTTTTATTTCTTTTCATAATTACTTTGGTAAACTTCACATAATTTGAATGGTTTTCAATGTTTGGTTTTTCTATATTTAGTTTATGCGGAAAAGAGTTCTGACGTGGAAAACCTTACTGAAAATATCATCAACATAACTCTTGAAGGCAATAGATCAAGCCAAAGTTCCAATACAATTTCCTCATGATGATCGATGAAAATTGAGGATTTTGTAAAAGAAATAACAAGCAAGCTTTGAGTTCCATTGGCAAGGTTTAAATTTTTGAGAAAAGCTTCACAACCTTGAAAACAAAAACTCTTTCATTTTGCAAATATTTTGTAATAGACTAGTAGTATATAGATGCTTTTTTATTAGGCTCTTATTTTCAAGTTTAGATATAGTACTTAAACGACAAATGTGTTTTAATGTTTTGAAGTAATATTTATGTGGCAATGTGTGGTATGTGCAAATTTAAGAAAATAAATATATTTTTCTTAATGGGTCATAACGGGTAAAGTGACCTGACCTGTTAAGGACCCGTTAAGATAACGGGTGTGACACGAAACGACTCGTTAAGATAACAGGTGTTACACGAAAACAACACAAACACCATAGACACGACCCGTTTGCCAGGCCTACATCTAACCACTAATGTTTTCATCTTATTAAAAAAAAAACATAAGACGTGTTGTACCATTACACTTTTATGTGTGAAACAATACCGGACTGTCTAAGACTGGATTAGCTTCAGGGACTAAATTGAACTGGCTTAGACTAGACTAAGCTGGACTGACTTAGTGAAACGTTTGGTGCAGTTTCGGACTAAGAAGCAGGACTATAATATTATATTATTTAATCTATATTTATTAATATTTTATTTTATTTTTAATTTAATATATCAATTAATATTTTGTATTACTTTATCTTTTTCCCTATTTTTTTAGAACCATCTTCCTCTCCAATCTCTTCATTCATCTTTTTCTCCGCCACTCCCTCCCCATTCCCCTTTTTCTCCCATTTTTCTCCCTCCTTTTCTTTGTACCAATCTCCTTCCCCTCAATATTTTCTTCGGTTTTACTTCTGTACCAGTGTCCCCTCTACCCTCCTTCCCTTTGTATTTATTTTTCTATTATTTTTCATATTCAATACCTGTATTTTCTGGACAAATCATAGTTGTGCAAGAAAAATCACTCAAATTCTCTTCACCCGTTGCTAAAGTTTTCAATCTTGCACCAATCCTTTGCACGAAATTTCCCTAACTATGTTTCCAACCCAACCCTTTGCACCCAAAACTTTTTAATTTCAAAATCCCAGGTCACAATCTCTGAGCAAATATAGGTCACCATGAGCAACAAGGCTGTTGTTGTCCAGCCACCATGGCTGATGTCGGTGGTGAAAGAATCTGGGTCATCACCTTTGATCAATGATGCCAAGCAGCCTAGCCACCATGAACGTCTAAAGCTTCAAGCAGAGAGAGAGAGAGAGGAAATACATAAAGAAAGAGAGAAGTGGGGACTAGGTAGGGGCGAAGCAAAGAGGAGAGGGTCTTAATAGTCCGCTCCTTCTCAAGGGGTCTCTCGCTAAGACCACCTAACGAGTGTTTAGTCATAGTGAATCCTACCTAGTCTCATTAAACTTAGTCCCTCTTGCAAACAAACACTGGACTACACTAGCTTTTAGTCTAGTCTAGTCCAGTGAGGCCTAGTGAAGCTAAACAAACACGCCCCTAAAGTATTATTAAAAAAGAAAATCCTCATGTTTGGGGCTACTGTAATATGAAATGATAATACTAGTATGTCCCCCATTGGGATGAGCTCATTTCCTCCTTGCGAATAACGTATCTTGATTGTACAAATTTTATATTTGGTCAAGATATAGGAGAAGCAAGGCTAGCCCTTATTAGTAAAGCGTCGGCCTTGCCTTTCTAATCGGCATTTTTTTTTTATCGTTTCACTGTCATAATGGGAAAGATCCACTACACTGGCAAACGGGATGTAAGTATTATCCAATATCAGATTATGTACATTTGGATTTGGTTAAATAAGAAGCGAAAAAACAGAGAGCAAATATCAAACTTTTGAAGAACTAAAAAAACTAAAATAAGACTTTTGAGTTTTGAAAGGGAAGTGTTATTGGCACTCTAAAAATCTCATTTTACACTCCTCATAAGTGTATTTTTCTTTCCTAATATAGAAAGTTTGGGGTGTAGAATGAGATTTTTGGAGTGTTAATAATAATTCTCTTATGAAAAAACTTAAAAACTAAAAATCAGACCTTTTGAAAAACTAAAGTCTGACTTTTGCAATTGATGAAAAATCCCTTTACCTTTTACTACAACAGTTAAGGATTGCTAGACTAGGAGCGAAGTGAACATGCAACTGGGAGGTTATCTGGATTACACGAATCCAAGTAAAGTAGCAATCCAATTCAACTAATGAGTTGCTTGCCGCCTTTCCCATTCGATGGGAAACCTATAAATTGCAACCCTCCTCACATTTAGAAGTTTAGAAACTTGCCCCTCTCTCCGATTAAAACGCCCACTAGTTTGTCAAAACTAGTGCTTTTTCCTGAACTTTGTCACAAATGTGGAGCAAAAAATAATTTTAAAAATCATGAAGTTGATATGTGGATTATTTCTCAAGAAAGACAAAATTGTCCCTATTAAATGAGCAAGGAGCAGTCTCATTAACGACGCGCAGGTGAGGTAGAGGAGGCAGAAATCAATGATTGTCAAGGCACCCTTGCCCGTAGGAAATGTCAAAGGTATTTATGATAGAATAATTCATTATTCTTATCATAAATATATTCCTTATAAGAGAAAATCTCTTTTAAGTAAGTAATTATAATCGCATTTATTTTGAATATTTACCTAATTACTCCAAGATATTTATTTACACAAATATTTTGGAATATTCCCACTTAAACACAAGCCTAGGGCTGGCCACTCCTAAACCCTAGAGGGCCAATCCATACTCCTCTTATCTCCTATAAATACCCACTTTATCTCAAAAATTCGGAGAAGCTTTAGCTACCCCTAAAGAGGCCTTTTGCTTTCCACGAATACTTAAACACATTCATTTCAGAATTCTAACTTTGGCATCGGAGATTCTTCGGCCAAAGCCCCCCTTCATTGTGGGCGCCTGAGGTTTTTGGCCTTAATCTTAGTTGTTATTATTTTGCAGGTGCAGATTCGTCAATCAAAGGAAGATGGAAATTTGCATCCACAAATTGGTGATTTCATTAAGAGCTCTGATCCGAAGACTTAAAGAAGACTCTCGCTTTCATCTTCCTTCGTTCGTAGATCCATGACTACAATGGCAGAAAATTCAGAAACTACAACCAATAAAACCTCATACGTTGAAGGACATGGACCAACCAATGGAGACAACGTGGCTCCACGCCGTCACCTGAGGCTTACCACGGTAAAGACTACACCTTTGCCACCACGAGGTACCATGGCTATGATAGCAGCGGCAACCACCGTTGTAATGACCCATAGGGCAACCTTTGGCGCCTACCATTTTCACTTGGACACGAACTGCCTAGACCAAGGCAGCCCAAGCCATGCCAACCTAGGTGGCCTAGCACCCATGCGCTCAACCTGCTCTTGCAGCCCTCCAGACAGTCCAACTTGGCAGTTCAACCAGCCCAGATCCAGATCCCAAGATCGATGGTTGAACCAAGGGTATTTTCACCCTACCTTACTGCAGATCTAACCCATCCTGGCTCAAGCTTTGCACCCAAAGTCCACAACACTTCCATAACTCAAGCAAACGTCTACCGTCCTAGTTCCTCTACTCCAAATGATGAACAACACTTATCCCGACAGGTCGTCGAATTGACAAGCACCATTGCATAATAGACTTCTTTGGTGAGTCAGCTCCTACAGCGCACCGAGATGCAGCTTGCCCAGGACGAGTTGTCTAGAAGTAGGACAAAGGTAGGCGATGACATTTCTCACAAACGGCATCCCAGCAAACAGCCTCTTGACCAGCTATTTAGCGTAGACTCTCGTCTTAGAGTGAGGAGGGGCATGCACTCTTGGTTAGGCCCCCATAAGAGCATACATTCATGGTTGGGGCCACTCTAATAATCAACCCGGATGAGCATACATTCACAGCTAAGCCTAAAAGGAGAATCCTCCACCTCACATCAAAGTAGGTAGCACGATGGACAAAGAGAAACAATTGCACAATCCGACTCAAGTTTAACCAGTAGCCTACGAGTAATCCACTTGCCTGCCAGGAACGTACTACATGCATAACAGCCGCGACATAAAAGAGTTGAGCATAGGGAAGAGCAGCCGAGACCAACAGGTCATGATCGGGGGTAGCCTGAAGCTCTACTGCTCGGACATAGATAAATTCAGAAAGAAGTAGAGAGGCTTCTGACTGAGCGATTACACGGATTTCAACGCATCGAGACCACAGACGAAGCCCTTCGTAGGGACATAGCACACATGGGCAGATTACCTTTCACAGACGCGATTGAGCAAATGGAACATTCATGTAAGTTCAATATGCCACATTTCACCCTATTCAAGAGAGATAGAGACCTAGAAAGACACTTAAAGCA
This sequence comes from Pyrus communis, assembly GCF_041283825.1. Classification (NCBI taxonomy): domain Eukaryota; kingdom Viridiplantae; phylum Streptophyta; class Magnoliopsida; order Rosales; family Rosaceae; genus Pyrus; species Pyrus communis. The sequence goes on from NC_142568.1 coordinate 5,076,257, forward strand.
TTACTACAACGTGATGATCTTATACAGGGCTAACGACACCTTAATGTGTAAGATATTCGCCACTACTTTGCAAGGCGAAGTGCAAGATTGGTTCCATACCCTGTCTCCACAAACCATTCGGAGTTTCGAAGAGCTTTCCGTAGTTTTCACTAAGGAGTACTCATCATAACCCTCGATCAAGAAGAAGTTTGATCATCTCTTCAACATCAAGAAGAATCCAAAGGAGTCACTCCGCCACTATGTCAATAGGTTTAAGGCGAAGAAGGCGAAGATAGTCGATTGCAATGACTCGATTGCCAGCACAGCCTTCCAAAAGGGACTCCCAACAGATTATCCTCTATTTGGAAAATTGATCATGAAAGAATACCTGACTCTAGCAAACTTATTCACTCTGGCAGAAAAGCATGAGCTTTAGGAAGAGGCCCGACGAACAATCAAGGCACCTGAGCAACCTCAGAAGGAGTTCGAGGCAGCCCAGAAGAAAGTGGGCAAGAAGCAGTCCAACGGTCAAAGCAGGCAGAGGGCCAAGCGTAGAAACCAGTCCCCGGCAAGAAAAGGACAAGCCACCAAGAACTATACCAAGTTCTTGATCCCGGTCAACCAGATCCTCTGCAACCTTAAGAATTAGCCTTGATTTAAGCTGCCAAGACAATCTAAATGAAACACCTTTAAGCTAAATCACACCAAGTACTGCGTGTTCCACCGAGGTCTTGGTCACACACCGACACTTGTTATACCTAGAAGGAATACCTAGAGAAGCTGGTGAAAGAGGGTAAATGCGATAAAACGATGAGCAGTCTACCAAGACCATCAGAATCAAAGGCATCTTCGCTGAGTGAATACTTGGGGGCCATAAACAACTCCAAGAAGAGGAAGATAACAATTTCCCAGGTTCAGGCTGCCTACACTAAACCTAAACCCATTGTTGGTTTCATCGAGCAAGAAGCTGAGAGAGTTGACTTCCCACAAGACGATGCTCTAGTAGTGTCCATTCAACTAGCACACGTTATAGTCAACAAAGTTATGGTAGAGAACGACAACATAGTAAATTTACTTCAGCTATCCGTCATTTAGAAGATGGGCCTGGAAAACGCGATAATACACCGAGCAGAGGTACTCATCGAATTCAACGGATACACCTCAACTGCTATTGGAAACATAACACTTGATGTTCATTATAATCAGCGACCCATCTCCTTATAACGAGATTCTAGGAAGGCCCTGGCTAGTGAAACTGGGCATCGTAACTTTCGTCTAGTACCAGAAAATTCGATTCATCATCCTAAGATGAAGAGTCAGAGATATCAAGTCTGACTAGGCCGTATCTCAACGATGCACGGTGTAAATGTTAAATGAGTCAAAAAAGAAGTCATTCACCCTTGTAGAAGCTACTGAGGTTGAGAAGGACGAGCCTGCTACCAAATAGCAACTACAGCAGACGAATCATAATGATGCTGTTCAGGAAGGCAAATTGACAGAAGAAAAAGATGGAAGTTAATAGAGGACACGAATACATCATTCTTGATCCTGAGCAGCCGGAGAAGACGGCTAGAATTGGCTCACGACTGAGCCCGAAGGAAAAGGAAAACTCACAGCCTTTCTTAGGGAAAACCATGATGTATTTTCATGGTCACCTTCCGAAATGCCCGCTATTGATCCCAAGATAGTCTGCCACAAGCTATATATCAACCCCGCTGCCAAACTGGTGATCCAGAAGAGAATACACTTCACTCCATAACAAGTAGCGATCATTGAGGCAGAGACAGATAAGCTACTGGAAGTCGGATTCATCAAGGAAATGGCATATTCAACATAGCTAGCCAACGTCCTATTGGTAATGAAGAAATAGAAGGGCAAGTGGAGAGTATGCGTAGATTACACTGACCTCAACAAGGCTTGCCCAAAAGATCCGTTCCATGTCCCCCAAATTGACTATCAAAGCCGGAAGCAGCCAAGAAATTATACATCTACTTGCCAGTCTTAGATGTAGCAGTAATCTCTGCCCTCATACAAAAAGAGCTAAGAGCCTAACTGCTAGTAATTTACATTTCTAAAGCTCTCCTCGATGCAGAAACAAGATACCCGAGGATTAAAAAGCAAATTTTGGCACTAATTGTGGAAACCACGAATAAGCTTGTGGAAACCACTTAGGAGTTAAAGCTCTCCTGATGACTTAAAAGTTATGATCTCGATCCATGAAGAAGTTTGTGGAAACCACGCATGAGGCTGATCCTTAGCATAGAAGGTCTTCAACGCCGGCTACTACTGGCCCACCATGCATCAAGACGCTAAGGAATTTGTTCAAAAGTGTGACAGATGCTAACACTTCAAGCCTGCACCTGCATTGCCTGCCAACGATCTCTACTCACAGACAAACCCATGGCCAATCAACCTAGTAGGGCCCAAACTGCCCGCTACTGGGGGCAGGGGCATGATGATGGTGGCTACTGACTACTTCATCAAATGGGTAGAAGCTGAGCTATAACAACCCAAAATTTCTTATTTGGAAGCTAATATCCGGTGATAGGCCAAAATTAAAATCATGGTTAATCTCTACGCTGTTAACCATAATAAATCTCTTTCTTTAAAGAAATCAAGTACAATATTAAATTTGGGTTGTTTTATGGCTACATCTAACTGTCTCGTTAGACTGCCTACGTACCCTACAAAGGGATCAAGCTAGTCGTAGTTCACAAATCCAATTTCTAACTCATTTCCAAAATCTTTCAAGTGACTAACAATCACTAACTAAGTTCAAACAAACAATTGACACCAATTGCATATCAAATATAGATTTAGAATATCGAAAGGCAGTGTCGGCTCATTGTCCACGCGCTGCCGCGCGTGGCGATTTCTGGCGAACAGAAACTCCAAATTTCGTCGAACTCTAAAAATTACCAAATTTTACAAGGTTGTAGAGTTCAATGAGAGGAACAACTTTCATACCTAGGCCAAAGTCTAATTCAGCCGGGAAGTGGCTGGAAAATCCCTCGAATCCATGAAACCCTTAATTTGGGTAGTTGTCGATTCGCCACCAAAACGAACTCCGACGCCTCATCCAAGGCTTGGGCCATGTCCCTGGGGTTGAGAGGAGTCTTTTGGTGGTAGTCATCAATGGCAATCGTTGTTGGATTCACTGAAAAAAAAGATAAAACCACCGGGACACCTGTGGGTTTTGTGGCTTCGATTTGTGAATTTGGGTTAGAAATCTAGAAATCTAACACCACAGAGATGTTGGGCTCAACAAGAGCTTTCCATAGAAACCTAAGCCACCTCGAATAAAGGTCGGACCGAGCAGATAAGACTGGGTCATGGAACCGGGTCAGGTCGGTTGCACGGATCCAAAAGGATCCGATGCTCCCTCACCTCCCTCATTTCTCTTCCTTCTTCCTCTGCCCATTGGTCTTCTCCCCTCCTCCTTTTGTCTCCCACATCCCTCATTTCCCTTCTCTCTTGCTGCCACCTGGCAGCTTCCAACCCCATTTCTTTTATTTATTTATTTATTTTTCCAATAACAAAAACATCTCTAATTTCTTCATTACAAATCCGTTTCACGAACGGTTTTCGCCTACACGCTCGTAAGATCGAACTTCATCCTTATATGTCAAGAAATATGATAAAATATATAAGGATAAAATACATCCATGTAAAATTATGTTTAATCAATGAGGGGCATTTCCACTTATCGATAATTTTTCTACATTTTCATATATTTTAAATTTTCTAGGGTATTACACGAGCCCATGACCACCATTGCTCAATCAAACATAGAGCGCTTCATATGGAAGAACATCATCTACCGATTTGGCATCCCACAATCTATCATCACCGACAATGGCCCGCAATTCTTAGGCAAAGACTTGGCGAAGCTCTTCCAGAAATATGGTATCAAGCAGCACATGTCTACGCCTAGATATCCCTAAGGTAACTACCAGATGAACTTCTTGATGTCCTATGGGCATATCGCACAACCAAACGACGAGCAACGGATGAAACTTTTTTCTCCTTGGCATTTGGTTCAGAAGCAATAATCATCCCACCCAATGTTATTGCGCCGAGCATCAACACCATACTGCCAACTTTGGAGTAGAACATAAATGAGATGGCAACAAATCTAGGTTTGCCAGAGGAGGAATGAGAGAAGGTTATCACCCGTATTGCAACCTACTAGCAGCAACTCCTCTCTAGCTACAACAAAAGGGCAAAGATCCAGCAGTTTTAGCCTGGAGATCTAGTCCTAAGAAAAGCATTCATCACTGCCCGAAGAGAAGGCTGCAAAAAGATGAATCATATCTAGGAATGTTCATACAAAGTCAGTAGAGCAAGCGGCAAGGGTAGCTGTGGAATGCCTACAACCTGCGTAAGTACTACGTATGACCTCCCACTTTTCCCCGAGCTCTACTAGGACAAAATAAAGCTCGAAGACTTAAGCAGCTCGACAAGCCCTACCTCGCAGGTCGAAGACTATCATATTGTTATGCAGTTTCTACTTTTCAGATATGTTCGATTTCCTTCCTCTTGTTTTTCAATGAAGATTGCCGAAGTTAGTCATCACTTGGCTCGATCGCGTATCTACAACAATTGTTTACTCATGCTCTCATTGAAGATCATGCCCAATTAGGGACTTATCACAAGAATTGTGCCCCCCCTGAGGACCAACCTTGCTTTCCTCCCAGGAGTGGGTAAACTATACACTCCGAATATCCAGACGTAGATAGGTCGGGCTACCCTAGTGTAACTAGAGCACAATGGCTTGCATCGGCATCCTTAGAAGTAACCACAATAGTCTTTTTCAAGGCTTAGCTAGATTTGAAGGACTTGGGCCTCATAGACGGAGGAGGAACACTACGCAGCTTGCCCTTTGGACGACTGCCCACGAAGATGGATTGCAGTCAAGCATCCTTGATGTGACCAGTTGCTGGCAACCCCGACTGAGCATTTTGTATATGACCAACTAGCGATCTTCATGTTATGGAATAATATTCCCTCTACCCATTAAAATAACATTTCATTTGAGCATCAACGATGTGACCAGCTAGCATTCACAACTAAGTATCCCTGGTGTAATACATAGGTGATCTCTGCGAGGATACGAAATTCTAGCTTCGGCTACACATATGGGGTGCACACGGTTGAGCATTCTTGATATGACCAGCTAGCGTAAGGAGCTAAGCATCTTGTATGTGACCAACAAGTGATCTCTACATATCCCTGGAAACCTAAAGTCGCTGCTAATTCAATGAGCAGCCTACTATCTCTGGAATGTCTCTGGGAACCTAAAGCTGATGCCTATTCAACAAGCAGCCTACTATCTCTAGAAGGTACCTAGGAACCTAAATGCATTGCCAATTCAATGAGCATCCTACGGATTCTGGAAGATCCTTGGGAACCTATAGCCGTTACCAACTCAATGAGCAACCTACGATTTCTGGAAGACTACCTACGGTACACCTTTCGAGCAGTTAACCGTACAAACCTATACAACCATACAATCTTGTAAACATTAATAAGTTACTGTGAACATGCACTGCCTAGCGCAGAACAACCTTTTGGGTTTACACTGATTCCTAAAATGATGTGCTAGTTGCTACGTAACCTACGAAATTGGTTACATAAAGTGCAAAGAGTTATTTTGAACCAATGCCCATGAAATTCCATACAACCACACACTTTTGATGCTCAAGGTTAGCGAATTTTGCGTCCCAGCAATCTTTAGTATGTTATGATGCAGGCCACGCAGATTAAAAGATTGGAGAAAAGATGACCAGCAAGACAGCCTATGGTTAGGGGGCAACAACGCGAGATAAAGCTCAGCAGTTTTACCCTAGAAGATCAAAGTTAACAATCAAGCAGTCATGCAGACTTGACTGCTTATGTAAGTAAGGCGCTTGGCTGCTGACTCTCTGGTGAACAGCTTTGCAGAGAGCCTAAGCCTAGGTCAGCGGTCACATATGTCATACAAGCCCGCCTGCTTATTAAAAAGTAGTGCGCTTTGCTAATGACCTTGTGATTAAAGATCTAGTGGACCACCAATACGAAAAATGAACCTACAAAGGTCATTCGGCCCAGCAAGTTAGAAGCTTCAAAAGATACCTCAAGCAAGCGAAGATTCGCACCCAACAACCTGAAGTTGGCGTGTAAAGCAATGAAGATGAGTTTGATTGCTTTGTTCAAAGCAATCTGCTTGATTCTTCATTCTACGACAAAAGCTTGAAGCAAGGCAAAAAGACAAGGATGAAGTAAAGCAAAGAAAAACAGTTTATTTCTAGCAAATTGGTAAACTGGCATGAAGGCCAACAGAGTTCAAGCAAATGAAAAAGCAAAGTAGGAAAGAAAAAGAAAGTATATCCTAAAGTTTATCTAAAAAGACTACTCCTCAGCAACTTGGACATCTTCAACAGCTGCATCACTCCTAGCAGCACTAACCTCCCACGCTTCACCTACAGTTGCCTCATCTTAGGCAGCACTGTCATTAACCACCTCTACCTGGGTGGCACCACCTTCAGTCGCACCTATCTGAGTAACTTGATCCTCACATTCTCCACCAACGACACTCTTGAAGGAAAATTTAAGCAGATTTTTAAAAGAAATAGCAAAAAGCTCGAGGTCCTTATCAGAAAATGCATAGTTAGATGGCATGCCAAGGAAATGATCTATATAGCCAAGCTTATAGAAGTCAGCTTGACCTTGGGCAAGGACAACCTCAAGACTGTACTTCTTGTTTTTCGGCTGCTTATTCTCTTCAATCAAGTCAGTATGAGCACTCTGCAACTCATTTAGTTCCTTTTTCAGGTTCTCTTTGATAGACAACGTTCCTTGCAACTCTACCTCATTGGACTCAAGTTTAATGGCAGCGTTCTTGAGTCGAACCACGTCATTATGCATGGCGAGCATCTTCACATCCTTGGCATCATGAGCAGACCAAAATTCTGAAATGGCACACTCAAGGTCCTGCAGTAGCAAAGCTTCGACTTCAATCTCTTTCTCTGCAACGCCATGCTTCCCTCGAATCGCATCAAGCTAAGCCTTGAAGTTACTAACCTTTTGGCTAGCGGTCTCAAGCTGCTGAGCAGTGGGGGCAGAGACATTAGATCTCTTCAAAAAGGCAAGTTCAGACTCCAACTCTTTAATTTAATCAGTAGCCGAGCAAGCCTCTGCTACCATGGATGCCGCTATCTCCCTAGCAGCCTTGGCGTCATCCTATTCCATACGAGTGTACTCAGCTACCAAGATCATAGATTTATGCATCATAGCAAACAGGGAACCTTATCGCGACTGAGCCTCATGCCTCGCAAACAAACTAGAGTCGATAAATTTGTTCATGCCATCAAAAAACTTGGCACATGTTTCCGTGTCCTCAAGCAGATGGAATAAATTCATCAATCTTGTGGCTCGAGGAATACATGTTCCAAAATCCTACAACAATGCAAGGAAAAATTATTAGAAGACTGCTCGAAGAAGAAAAAGAAAAAAGAGCCACAGAACCCAACGTCCCCTACCAGGCCCCACGACATAACCCTCACGGCCCAGCAGTAGAAAGCTTAGCTCACGCTGACTCCCCTGTCTCTCTCAGCCCAGCAGACCCTTGCGGTCCAAACCAACAGGAAGTGGGCAGGCACGCATGCACCCCCTCTTTCTCTCTCGCATTTCTCCCATGCTGCATAGGCCCCAGCCCAGCAACCCAAGCGAGTCCACGCACCCCAACATTGACCTTCTCGGCTCAGCAGAGTCGCACCTGGCCCAGCTAGCTGAGCTGCGCCATGCAGCAGCCAAGCTGCCACATGACAATCACATTGCCATGCACCAGCCTAGCTGCCATTTTTTGCCACCTTCTCGTCCCCTATTAAGCCAAAATTCAAGCCCCGAGGCTCCCAAAAATCAAGAAGAAAGAGATTTTTTTTTTCTTACCTTGGAGAAGACGAAAAACAACAGAACATAATTCTTTACATGGGCAAGCGAAGAAGATTGCTAGGGGAGGGGAACATATATCCTCTGGTTTTCTCTCTTTCTTGCGGGGTTTTAATTGCACTCCAAATTAACCCCCTGCTTGACCCAAACTTAAATAGGTTTTGGTGGCAGTTACAATCCTTTTCCTAGAAGAATTTAAATTCCAAATTAAAGAGGGAATCTACCTAAAATTGGGACATAACTGCATTGCAGCTTTGGATTCCTACACCTCATGCTCTTTCCTACGAGCAGCCCAGCAGGTGTGGGGGCATTTATGGAGCCAAAAATAATCCAAAAAATTATGGAGCTAACGTGGATTATTTCCCAAGAAAGACAAAATTTCCCTTATTAAATGAGCAGGGAGCAGTTTTATTCAACACACACAGTTGAGGTAAAGCAAGTAGAGATTAATGACGGCTCAAGGCACCCCTACCCGTAGAAAAAGTCAAAGGTATTTATGATAGAATAATCCCTTATTCTCATCATAAATACATTCCTAATCAGAGAAAACCATTTTCAAGTAAGTAATCCTAATCACATTTATTTAGGATATTTACCTAATTACTCCAAAATATTTATTTACACAAATATTTGGAATATTCCCACTTAAACACAAACCCAGGGCCGACCACCCCTAAACCTTAGAGGGTCAGCCTATACTTATCTTCTCTCTAATAAATACCCATTTTATCTCCAAAATTCAAAGAACCTTTAACTACCCTTAAAAAGGCTTTTTGCTTCCCATAAACACTCAAACACATTCTTTTCAGAATTCTAACTTTGGCATTAGAGATTCTTTGACCAAAGCCCCTTATTGATCGTGGGAGCATGAGGCTTTTGGCCTTAATCTTAGGTATTATTATTTTGCAGGTGCAGATTCGTCAATCAAGGGAAAGCTAAAATTTGCATCCCTAGCAGAGTTCTTTGGCGTCAAACGATTTAGTTTACTTCTTCAAATACTCATAATTCCATCAGTTCCCAGAAACTGATCATGGAAAAGTTCGAGATGATTAAGAAACTCAGGAATGGTGCGTTCGGGAGGTATTTGCTACACACCACAAACAAATGGGTGAAGTTGTTGCAATCAAGAAATTGAATGGGAGGTACAGTTTGTTGTAGCAGTGTATTAGCCTACTAGAAGTTCAGTCATTTTCCAAACTCAATCATCCCAAGATTCCCAACATTGTCCAGTTGAAGGGTGTGGTCGTCGAATATGAGTATGCTTTCTATGTGTTTGAGTCCATGCATAGCAGTTTGCTTGATCTTATTGGGGGGGGGGGGGAAGGCAAACCGGATTCACGAGGATGGAATTAAAAACATCTACTATCAGATGTTTCAGGGCCTGGCCTACATGCACAAAACTGGCTAATTCCACCGTGATATGAAGCCAGAGAATGTGTTGGTTAAGGAGGGTACCATTAAGATTGGGGATTTGGGTTATACTAAGGAGATTAATTCACTTGCGCCCTATACAGACTACATTAGCAATATGTGGTATCAAGCTCCTGAGGTGTTGCTTTGGTGAGACCGCTATTGTCCTAAGGTCGACATATGGGCAATGGGTGCTTTCATGGAAGAGTTGTTCTCACTCCGGCCTCTATTTCCTGGTGGAAATGATGCTGATCAGATATTCAAGATTTGCGGTGTGATTGGTAAGCCAACTTTAGGGTCTTGGAGCACGGGGCTTCTTCTTAGATGCAACGTGAACTATCAGTTTCCACAAATTGACGGGATTGGTCTATCTGCAATGAGTCCTTCCGCAAGTAGATTGGCCATCAAGCTAATTTCTTCCCTTTTTTCTTAGGACCCTTATGCGAGGCCTACTGCTGCTAATGCACTCTGTCATTCTTTCTTCATTGGCAACCACAAGATTCCATGCGCCATCAACTTTGAGATAAAGCAATATTCTGCCTGCATCGAATTCTCTTATTTTCGTGTGAATTTAAGACGAGTAATGTGGGTAGTTAACTTCTTTTGATTCATTAGCTTTCAAGAGCTACAGATTTTATTTTAGCGATGGTAGTTTAATTAAGTAAAGTGGCAGTAAGCCAACTCTAAGTAATGTATATATGACATAGTTTTTATAAACTCCCACTAATCTGCAATATATAGGTACATATATTCCAGTGTATTGTGTCACATTGTTTTGTTTGGTTCAAATTTTGTTATTTGAAACATATGACAAATTAGAGATTGACGACTAGTAAGTTGTTCTATTGAAACGTCCTGGTAAACCATAGCTTGAGAGATAAAACAAAAAACACTAAAATACAATCTTTTACTGATAAACTCTTGACATCCCAAACGATGGTTGCAAAAACACTTCTTGTTTCAAGTTACCCACCGAAATGAAACCTCATATTACTATTTCTGGAAGTAGCCGTTATGTTTAAATGTTCAAAGGCTAACATAGTTTCTATTTATAGTAAATGCACAACTATATTTTGTTCTTATCTTTCTATTGTACTATGTTGCCGGTTTATTCCCAAGTGAAGTAATCCTAGCACACGATGTAGTGAACGGTTGTGAATGATCCCAGAAGTAGGATCTCACTAGTCCTCTTTATGCTAGGGTTTGTGAGTGAATCACATAGAAGTATTACTGAAATAAAAAAAACTATGCCTCTCTCTCTAAGTTTATGCAACATTTTCAGTTTTCAAACCTTCGATCTTTAGCTTTAATCAAATAAGAAAAGCCTATGGCCTGGTACCATTTCAACATGGTATCAGAGCTCTGAGGTTTGATACCAAAGAAGGGGCATAAACTGTGAGCAAGGTTCTTCCTTTCAAAATCCTCAGAAAAGGGTAAAGGTGGTTCCTTTTTCAAGTTGTTGTGCATAAACAACTTAAAAAAGGTTGGATCAAGCTCTTCCGATGGAGATCTACGAACTCCACAGTTCAATGGCACCAACTAAGACTTTTGGGCATTTAAGATGGAAACCATCCTCATAGCACACGATCTACGGGATGCGGTACAACTTGGAATATTGCCGCAACAAATACTCAAGGAAAGAAACTCTAAAAACGATGAAGATGAGTTAGATCAGATTTCAGTTGAAGCACCAGCAGTTTCTCGAGAAGAAAGAATCAAAAACGCCAAGATGTTGTGTTTTATTCAAAGAGCAATTATTGATGAGCTCTTTCCTTACATAAAAATAAATAAATAAAAAGGCTGCAAAAAGGTCATGGAAGATTTTAAGAAGAGAGTTTAGAGGTGACAAAAAGGTACAAGCTATAAAACTTCAACCAGTTAAGGCTAAATTTGATTACTTGAGAATGTCTGAAGGTGAAATCCTAGATGATTACTTAGCTAGGTTTTTCGAAATTATGAATAATTTGAAGTCACTAGGGAAAGATGTACCTGAAAAACGAATTGTGCAAAGAGAGAAGACATACATGATGAAAGAGATAGGTTCACAGGCACTGAGAGAGCTTTTAGCAGTCTTAACTCTTAAGGTTTGGAATAACAACAGTGATGTTGGAAACTATAAGGGTCCTCAAAACAAACAAAATCAGAGATGGGGCCAAAACAAGAAAGGGAAAATTTGGTCTCAAAACAATAACTGGAACAACACCAATGATTCTAACTGGAATAATTAGGGTGAAGGAAATTGGAGCAACAAGTTTACTTCTCAAAACAGACAAAGAAGCAGCAGCCAATGAGGTGTAAAACCATAGTGTCAAGTACGTGAGAAATATCATTTTGGGGTTTGTAGATACAAGGGCAAACCAAAGTATGGAAAATGCAGCAGGTTGGGCCACTCTACTAAGAATGTGATAACAGCAAACAAGTTGCAAATTGTGCCAAAGAAGAATAAGTGATCACAGGGACAATGTTCTATTCTTGTCATATAGCCTCAATCTCACAAGATAAGTCTGTTTAGTTTGTGGATAGTGATAGGAGCATATTTATGCGACTTAAATGGCTTGTTCTCGTACATTTATGTTATGTTTCTTTAGTTAGTTTAGTCCTTTATGCTTCTTTTGTGTGTTTTCAGGATAATAAGACGTGTTTGACGAAAGGATGCATTGTGGAGTGTTTTGGAGCACTAATTGGGCTAAGGATGGATAGCTTATGCTTGGAGCCCAAGTGTTGGATGAAATTGAAGGCCTTGTATGCACTTGAGGACACAAAACAATGGCCCTAACCCAATTACATTCACCTTGCCTTGGGCTTAACACAAACACCATTCCTTGCCATGCAAGGGGGAGCAATTTGGGTCCATTTCATGTACTTAAACCCTAGCCCAATCCACAATCACTTCAAAGCCATGCAAAACCTTTCAACATCCTTTAATCATTTCCCTTTAAGTTATGATTTTATTTCCTAACCCTACATGCATTATTTATTAGCATCTTCACATGCATTCACACACACTTCACACAAACAAACAACTCAAAACCGTGAGCTCCCATTCCCTTATGCCATTTTCAGATTTCCACCCACTAACCTAGTCATCAACACATGCTTTCCCTTCACATTCACCCACATGCACTCCCACTCTTTAATCATATGCACTCCCATCATAATTCCACCACCAATTCAGCCACAAAACATTATCATTGCACCACATTCAACCACTCCACATCCCTCACTAAAGAATCATTCAACTCATGCATCCATAATCAATTCTCCAACCTTTGCCGTGGCCTTCATTCCCATTTCCAACATCTTCACATGCATTTCCAGCTTTCACATGTCTTCACATTCATTTCCAAACAAGCATTCATTCTTTATTCCACATACACTCATCATCACACACCCTAGCTATCATTCATATCCATTCCACATGCATTCTCCATCATTCCTCCACACAAACACCTTAAACAAATAGCCATATACACCTCCACTCCTCCTATAAATACCCTTGCATTCATTCACTCCTCATATCATCTCATTTCATACACAACACATTACAAACACATTCTCCCTTCCCTAGCCGTGAGCTTCCCATCCATTCCCTTATAATCCAAACACCACTCCTCATCCATTTCCATAATCCCCCAAACCTCACCTTAGACCTTGTGCTACAACAACGAGGAAGAGAAGAGGACCTAAACGTTCATACAATTCAAGTTTGAGTTGTTGGAATGTTTAGGTGTTTCTTTGATTTCAAAGTTTAAATTCAATTCTCTTTGTTTTGTACGTATGAGGAATGGAAGAGAAGAATGCCTAAACGTTCATACAATTCAAGTTTGAGTTGTTGGAATGTTTAGGTGTTTCTTTGATTTCAACGTAATGAGGAACTAAAACCCCCTTTAGCTAGGGGGTGATTCGAAATAAATGTTTATGCTTGCATTATGATTTGATTACTTTTAATTACGTTTCATAAGTTGTGAATTCAATTTGTTTAACTATTTGATTGATATCCTATTTATGTATGTTTATTAAGAATGAACGCTTAATTTTCATGCATGAATATGACGCTAGAATATAAGTGAGTTTCACGTAATAGTTATGAACTTATATTCACAAGTAGTGGAGGTTGCTTATAAACAATCGCGTTAAACAAATTCTTGGCATAAGTTTCATGCAATCATAGTAACGAATGCCTCGTCAACACTTATAGTTTTCATGTTGCTTAATGATTCTTGCTTGTATCTCTATTATGCAATTCATGTAGGGAACTTGTGAGGAATGCTTTGGATTGTCGTATGCAATCATCCAATTCATTAACTTAAGGAAAACTTGACGGTTAATTTAAGCGGACCTAATTAACCCGGGGCGTTGAAAATTCATGGTTTATTGAAAAGCAATTAGAAATCGTTTTGTATGCAAGTATAACATGTATAGAGATGAACCCCTTAGCTAGCTTCCCATCCATTCATTTCCGTCAAATCCATATTTACAATTTGTTTTGTTTCCAAGTATCCATTTTAGTTTAAATTCGTCCAAATCCAATTCCCCCCTATTTCGTTGAAGTCTTAGTCTTAATCTTTCTTATTTTTAGTTTTGCTTTCTTCGAGCATTAAATAGTGTTTTATATTGTGTTTTTACGTTTTTAAATCAAATCCAAGTGATTAACAATCCCTCCTAATCCCCGGTCCAGAACGATCCCTACTTATACATTTACTACAACTTGACGAAAAGAGGGTTTAATTTGTGTGCGTATAAATCTCGCATCAGATAGTGCCTGAAACAACCATATGACCTGAAAAGAGTCCCTACTTATCAACCTTGACATAAATGTAACTTGCAAAGTTAAAATAGGAACATGTGATCTAGTACAAGCTACTTTAAAGGGCATACTCATAGTAGAAACAAAGCATGGCAAGAGATACATAAAGGAAGTGTTATTAGTTCCAGGACTTGATGAAAACTAACTAAGTGTGGGACAAATGATGGAGCATGTATACTATGTTTGATGTGAAATATTCTAACACTCAAATTAAACCCTATTTGTGACAATTGTAGTATATATGCAAGTAAGGATCGTTCTAGACCGGGGATTAACTAGGGATGCTAATCAACACAATTAAGACTTAAAAACATTAAATTAGACTCTATAGACTCAAAACTAACTTAAAACACTCAAAACAGCAACAAACAATAAAAAAGACTCAATTCTAGACCTAACAAGTGATTTAGACGAAAATACAACTTAACTTGACTCAAAGGACTAAAAGAAAACAGATTTTGACTCAAATTACAAGACTAAATGAAAGGGGGATTGTTTTTGACGAATTTAAAACTTAAAACATAAACTTTGCATAAAACACTTTGTAAAAACGAATTTAGGTGAATTAAATGGGTGAAAGGCTAGTTAGATGGTCATTCTCCACACATGACATATGCATATAAACCAATTTCTAGTTATTATTCCTTTAGACTATGAATGACAATGCCCCAAGTTAATTGCATTGCACAATCAACCATCAGATTTTCCTTATTTCATTGAATTAGATGGAATACGCATCGCAACCAAATTATCTTTCTCAAGTTCTTTATATGAAACGCATAATAAAGATACATATCAAAAGTCATTAAGTTTTGTGCAAATCATAAGCATTGACAAGGCATTCATCACTATGAAACGCATGAGACTCATACCAAGGATTTACTTAACACGATTGTGACTAGCAACCTCCACTACTTGTGAATATAAGTGAATAACTATTACGTGAAACTCCCTTATACTCTAGCATCAAATTCATGCATGCAAATTAATTGTCGACCCATAACCAACATACATAAACAAGTTTTGATAACTTAGATAAGCAAATCACATTCAAGACTTAAGAAACAATAACTGGATGTAATCAATTCATATAAAACATATAATCATGGCTTCGAATTCACCTCTAACTAAAAAGAAATTAGTTCCACATGTTCATCATAATTGAAAACCAAATTAATATAAACATTGAACTAAAACTAAGGATAGAATACACCTAGAAACACTCCACACTCCAATGGCAGATTTCGAACCCTCCTTGGATGGCAGATTGCACAAGTCTTCTTCTCCTTCTTTCATTGCTTGCGGCAATAGGGTGATGTGGTGTGAATTATGTTGTTTGATGGTTGAAAGTATGAATGAATGAATGAATGAATGGATGGTTAAATGGTGCGGTAAACACTTGTATTTATAGGCTAAGTTATGCACAATTTCTGAAGGAAAAGGACTTCACAATCCAATGTGAAAAGGAATAGGTTTGGCAGAAACCAAAAGGGAAATGGATAGGGAATTTCGCCAGAAATTAGGGCTTCTAGAAACTAGGTATTTTGTGGCAGAAGACTTCTAGAAGGGATACAGGGCAGATTTCTAGAAGAACTTAGGCTAAGGGGTGCGACACCTTTGTAGGAGAGGGATTACAACTCCTAAACCTTCAAGGAATGGCATATATGCGGCACATAAGGGATTAGGCTTCTAGAATCTGAGTTTATGTGTTTAAATGTATAACTAATCCCTTCTAAATAGCTAGATTTAAGGCAAAAACTGATTTGGATAAGATAAGATAGGATAGGATAAGGTTTAGGAAAGGATAAGGTTGGTTAGGATAGGATAAGATAAGGTTGGATAATGTTCCTTATTTCTTGCTCTTTCCTTATCTTCTTTGTATTTTAACTTCTTTCTCCAGATTTGTAGCCTTTCCTAGCCTCTCTTGACTTCAATTTCGTCCATCCACTTTGCTCCATAGTTAAGCTATCCAATCCATGCCCAAAACTGCCCCAACTGGCTCCAAAATGCACTTTCTTGCTTTTTTTGCCATTAAGACCTACAAACATATGAAAATAGCTTAAAAGAGTATAATAAGTAGTAATTAACTAACTGAATGCAAGGAAACAACATAACTAAGTAGCATAAATATGCTCCTATCAATGTTCTATTTGGAGGAAACATGGCAGTGATATTTGATGACAATAGCCTTGAGAATGTAGTTGCCAAGGTTATTATGACTGGAAACAGATGTTTCCCATTGCAGTTGGAATTCATAAACTCCATGGCAAGAAAATCATAAACTGTTGATGATTCTTAGAACTGGCATAAAAGACTAGGACACCTAAGCTTTGACAGTATGAGAAAGATGATGCAAAGTGAAATGGTACTAGGCTTGCCTGAGTTCTCAAAAAAGAAGGAATTGTGTGAAAGATGTGTATCTGGAAAGCTTCACAGAGAACCCTTTAATAAGGAAAAAGGATGGAGAGTAAGCTACCCACTTAAGCTTGTACACACTGACCTATGTGGCCCTATGCAAAATGAGTCGGTTGGTGAAAAAAAATACTTTGTAACATTCATTGATGATTTTTCAAGAATGTGTTGGGTGTACTTTCTTAGAAACCAATAAGATGTGTTCAATGTTTTCAAAAAATTCAAGGCATTTGTCGAATTGCAAAGTGGTTTCAGTTTAAAAAGGCTAAGAAGTGATAGAGGTGGGGGGTATACATCTTATGAGTTTCTAAATTATTGCACTGACATAGGAATGGAGAAGCATTTGACAATTGCCTACTCTCCTCAGCAAAATAATGTTGTTGAGAGAAGGAATAGAACAATTAGAGAAATGGCTAGGTCCATGATGGTTGAAAAAAGGATTCCTATTTTTTTGGGGGGGGGGGGGGAAAGCTATTGCAAATGCAGTGTATTTGCAAAATAAAAGTTTTAGGCAGGAAACTAGGCATAAAACACCTGAAAGTGTAGACTAAAGTTTGATGAAAAGGCTAACAAGGGCATATTTGTGGGATATGTTGGTTGTGAGAAGGGTTATAAAATATATGGTTTACAAACAAACAATATCATCATCTCTAGAAGTGTTGTATTTGATGAGCTTGGAACTAGGAATGTAACCAAGTTAGGTCATTCTCACTACCTCCCAACCTTGTAGTGAAATCCTTGAAAATGAAGTGCAAAAGGGATCAACGGATAAACCTCTTGTTAGTGATTCTCATAACCTGCAGCTAAGTTCAAATTCTGGGAGTTCAATAGAAAGTAACTTAGAGAACTCAAGTTAAAACTCAACTCTAAGTTCAACTCCTATGAAGTTGAGAAGTTTAGAGGAAATATATGCAAGATGCCATATGTGCATCATTGAGCCTGAGAGTTATCAAGAAGCTGCAGAAGATCAAGCCTGGCAAGAGGCTATGAACTCTGAGATTAAAATGATTAAAAAGAAAGATATTGGGCAACTGATTAAGTGACCAACTAATAAGCCTGTCATAGAAGTAAAATGGGTATTAAAGCCAAGCTAAACTTGGATGGAACTATTCAAAAGCACAAGGTTAGACTTGTAGCAAAAGGTTATTCACAAAAACCTGGTATTGACTACAATGAAACCTTTGCCCCAGTAGCAAGGTTGGATACAATTCGAACTCTCATTGCTTTAGCAGCATAAAAGGAATGGAAATTGTTTCCACTAGATGTTAAATCAGCATTCCTGAATGGGGTACTTGAAGAAAAAGTCTACGCTAAGCAACATGAGGGCTTTGTGGTGAAAAATGCAAGTAACAAAGCATATAAGCTAAGGAAAGCATTGTATGGCTTAAAGTAGGCTCCTAGAGCTTGGTACAGTGAGATTAACAATTACTTGATCAGTTGTAAGTTCAAGAGGAGAACCAATGAAGCTACCCTATATACAACATCTGATGAAGAAAAAGGATTGATCATTGTATCAATATATGTTGATGTTATTGTGTACACATGAAGCAGTGAGAAACTGATAAGTGAATTTAAAAGGGAAATGATGCAAATATATGAAATATCTGATCTTGGTTTACTTCACCATTTCTTGGGAATGGGATTTTTTTTAAACTAAGAAAGGAGTGTTCATTCATCAAAGCAAGTATGCAAAGTCACTGCTTGTGAAGTTTGGACTCAAAGACTACAAACTTGTGTCCATTCCTCTACCCACTGGAGAAAAACTCAAGAAAATGGATGGAAGTGAACTAGCTGATAAGGGTCTCTACAAGAAAATTATTGGGAGCCTCCTTTATTTGATAGCAACTAGGCCAGATCTAATGGATGCAGCTAGTTTGTTGTCTAGATTCATGAATTCCCTTACCAAAAAACATCTGGGATGAAAGAAAGGTTCTAAGGTATGTACAAGAAACTCTAAGCTATGACATTGAGTATATGAAAGACAAGGCATCTATTCTTGTTGTTGTTGTTTTTTTTTTATTTTTTTTTATTTTTTTTTTATGTTGACTGGGCTGGAATGAAGATGATAGCAGGAGTACCTCTGGCTATGCATTTAACTTTGGAAGTGGCGTGTTTTCATAGGCTTGAGGGAAGCAAAACACAGTGGCTCTATCCACTGTTGAAGCTGAGTATGTCTCAACAGCAGAAGCAACATCTCAATCCATTTG